>NW_011390635.1:0-545 GCF_000754665.1 Bison bison bison
TTCTTGAGGTGGCACTTTGACCTTCCACAGTTTACACACACATGAGCAGAAGAGCACAGACCTGGACACAGGTGGAGCCAGACAGACTTCCATTCCCAGTTGTCTGGAGACCACCATGGCAGCTGGGTCATCTCCAGCGCTGTCTTAGAGCCACTAAAAAACCTTCCTGTGCTTTGGCGTGCCACCCGATTCCTTATACCTGATAAATAGAGTGAGACTGGTGGAGACATAACTGGGGTGGGGGCTGGTTGCAAAGCCTCTCTGATATGGCAGAGTGCCTCCCTGCAGGGGAAGTTAAAGTACTGCTTGGTGTTGCCTCTGGAGCAACCCTTTCCTACCAGCGGACTCCAGTTTCTTGGCTGCAAGAAAGTCCAAGACACAGACACAGTCCACAGACACCGTAAAGTGACATTTTGAAATTTCCATGCTTCGGCTTATCCCTCCTCACTGTGAAGCAGGTGGTCACCCTGGATCCCTTTATGCTTCCAATACTGTGACCAAATTCAAAAGGCCATATTCAAAGACAACAACGGGCCCATATACAG
>NW_011390636.1:0-544 GCF_000754665.1 Bison bison bison
GGGCTCAATAAAGGACAGAAATGGTATGGACCTAAGAGGAGCAGAAGATATTAAGAAAAGGTGGCAAGAATATACAGAAGAACTGTACAAAAAAGATCTTCACGACGCAGATAATCATGATGGTATGATCACTCACACTCACCTAGAGCCAGACATCCTGGAATGTGAAGTCAAGTGGGCCTCAGGAAGCATCACTATGAACAAAGCTTGTGGAGGTGATGGGATTCCAGTTGAGCTATATCAAATCCTAATAGATGATGCTGTGAAAGTGCTGCACTCAATCTGTCAGCAAATTGGAAAATTCAGCAGTGGCCACGGGACTGGAAAAGGTCAGTTTTCATTCCAATCCCAAAAAAGGCAATGCCAAAGAATGCTCAAACTACTGCACAATTGTACTCATCTCACACGCTAGCAAAAGTAATGCTCAAAATTCTCCAAGCCAGGTTTCAGCAATACGTGAACCATGAACTTCCAAATGTACAAGCTGGTTTTAGAAAAGGCAGAGGAACCAGAGATCAAATTGCCAACATCTGCTGGATCATTG
>NW_011390637.1:0-595 GCF_000754665.1 Bison bison bison
GAGTTCAGTCAGTGCACATATTTGCAGTCTAACATGTTTAAAAAAGTGCTAAGCTGCATGAAATGAATTAGAACTTTCTCTCACTGTTATTGCACCCTTATTAGTGAAGATCTGAAAATATTTTATAAGCTTTCAGAAAAGCTACTCCCCTAGTGTCAAGGCAAAAACTAATCTTGTTAATGGATTTCAGGCTGTCTCTATGGTCTTCTCCATACCAAGTAAAAACCACATGCCAACGTCATGTTCTGGCTTCAGTATAAAGCTACCCTTGGAACTGGGGATATATGTGGGTTATGACGATTGCCTTCAGTGTCTCAATGATATTACCAAATGTTATGCCCAAACCAATGGCCCAATGTTGTATTCTGAAAGGCGAGCCTGATTTACTGCTGTGTCTGAAACTTTTATTGGAACAGGATACTGTGTTTTCTTTCCAATGACTGCACAAGAACTATACGCTCCCTTAGAATTAGCCCAGGACACCTATAAAGCTACTTTCAAGTGTTTATAAAATTGGAATCAAAACATGAGATCATGAGGCTTTTGCTGCAAATATCATTATTTGTTTAAACGTCCTTTTCTGTCATATTACAAT
>NW_011390638.1:0-588 GCF_000754665.1 Bison bison bison
GTCCATGGGGTCGCAAAGAGTCAGACACGACTGAACGACTTCACTTTGACTTTCATATCCTTTGAAGATTGGAGGAAGAGCACGATGGGAGTTCATTAATTCTGCTAAAAAGAAGCCATGTGTGACTGATTGTGAAATTACTCTTCAATGATGTTCTAGAGTTGCATTCAGTGGTTTTTAACATGTGAATGCCTTATTTCCAATAGGTACCCCTTCTACATGCTCTCCTGCATTGACATGGATTGGAAGGTGCTCACATGGCTTCGTTACACTGTGTGGATTCCCCTATATCCTATGGGATGTTTGGCAGAAGGTACTTTAAAGAACTCTAGGACTTATATCTTACCTCCACTGAGTAGCCAGACCTCTCTTCCTCCCTCTGCTAGCTTTAGTCTGATACATGGGTGTTGAACTTTTACAAGAATTTCTTTCTAGTGGTTTCCTTCCACAATACTACTGCTGTCCAGACTGTTCCAAGGAAGTAGTTAGTTCATTTTGTTAAGGTTTGGAAGCTGGTGGTCATGCATGCTTCCTATTTATATGGTAGTTTTAATCTTCCAAAGAAAGTTCATATTGATGACTTCATTT
>NW_011390639.1:0-503 GCF_000754665.1 Bison bison bison
ATCCATACAGATAATTTATATTTAATACTATTTTCTTACTAAAAGGAAGTGTCAAAAAATATAGTCTTCCAACAATTAACTGGCTCCAAATACCATAACATCATAATGTAACTGTGGAAGGCATTTAAAAAGGTATAATTTAAGGAAAACAGAGAGAATAATACTATTGAAAAATATATATCTCAGTATAAAAATGCTTTAGATTGTTTTTGAGCGTGGGAAAGTAATAAGCTACAGCAAAACTGAAAGTAATAATCTGAATTTATAAGACAACCATTTCTACTATCATGATTTCAGAGTAACCTACTATATATACTGTATCTACTAGCCAGGTGCCAATGCCCCTCACAGGAGATCGTGAGATGTCAGATGGTCTCCATATTTTGTAGAATCTTCCTACTCTTCAAAAAGAAAGGCTGGTGTGGGTTGGAAGAGACACTGAAATACAATCAACAGATGGAGAAGAGCTTTTACTAGAGCAGGACCAGCAGTAAAGGAAGTAA
>NW_011390640.1:0-576 GCF_000754665.1 Bison bison bison
TATTGTAAAAAATAAATTTATTTTCAAAAAGACATATAGGAGAAACCAGAAGCAAAAAAATATTTTAGCCCTTGAATTGGGATCTTGTGAGGGTCCACAGGGACATCAACCTGCCTGCACCAGATTTTGTTCTCAGGAGACCGTGTTTGGTAAGATAAGGTCATCTTCACTTCCTGCTTTTGGGACACGGAGTCATTGGCTTTTACTATCAAGCAGTCTTTACTTCAGGAGAAAGTTGAGCTTCTCTACCAGGAGCCCAATAGAGGAACCTGAGTGAGGACTCAGTGCATCCATCCCACCCTCGGATTTCAGCCCAGGAAATCTCAGGGAAGGGCTGTGAGGCTGAGCCCCTTCTTTAGTGTTTTATACGAAGTCTACAGGAGGGGAAATGTCTAGTCTGAAGGTGCAGACACCAGTCTGCAAATGGATAATGGTGCCCAACGTTTTAAGGAGCCAAGGTAAGGACCTTGAATGATGATCCCAGTGAACTCAGGATAGAAAAGACCCTAATGAGCTCTCAGCACTGGATATCTATCTCCTGGCAGGGAGGTCGACTGAGGCATCCCTTCCCTTACC
>NW_011390641.1:0-596 GCF_000754665.1 Bison bison bison
CTGCAGCCCTGGCCCGAAGGCTTTCACCTAGGGGAGGAGGGGCGGGTCAGGAGCCCAAGCTGCACCAGCTCTCTGACCCTTGACCCTCAGACCCCAGCCTGACTCCATCTGTCTCTCTTCTTGTTCTGGCTTCCCTCCCCTACCAGGCGGGCACAGGCCCGAGCAGGGCCCTCGCTCAGAAGGACCAAGAGGAGGAGTAAGGTCCAAAGCAGACATGGGCTGTGGCCCCGGCACCCCCCTTACCTTGCTAGGCTTGGTGGGCGGCACGGCTTCCAGGGAAAAGGGGCTGCCAGGCACAGGTACGCCATCATAGGTCACCTCAACCTCATAGGGCCCCTCTTCACGGGGCACAAAGCGCACCACGCTGTTGTCAGCCCCGAGGCCTGGCTCCACCTTGCAGGGAACCGCTGCCCCTGAAGGGCCCACGATCTTCGACAGCACTTTGCCCTGGCCACCGGCGCCCTTGGACTTGACCGTGAACTCCTGGTCTTTGCCAACATCCACCTCTGTTGAAGCGATGGGGGGAAGACAGGACTGTGAGGCCGCTCAGACAGCCTGGGCATCGCCAGCGGCTGTGCCAGGGCCCCAGCAACTTA
>NW_011390642.1:0-690 GCF_000754665.1 Bison bison bison
GATAGCATATTCAAAAGCAGAGACATTACTTTGCCAACAAAGGTTCGTTCAGTCAAGGCTATGGTTTTTCCTGTGGTCATGTATGGATGTGAGAGTTGGACTGTGGAGAAGGCTGAGTGCCAAAGAATTGATGCTTTTGAACTGTGGTGTTGGAGAAGACTCTTGAAAGTCCCTTGGACTGCAAGGAGATCTAACCAGTCCATTCTGAAGGAGATCAGCCCTGGGTGTTCTTTGGAAGGAATGGTGATAAAGCTGAAACTCCAGTACTTTGGCCACCTCATGCGAAGAGTTGACTCATTGGAAGACTCTGATGCTGGGAGGGATTGGGGGCAGGAGGAGAAGGAGACGACAGAGGATGAGATGGCTGGATGGCATCACTAACTCAATGAACGTGAGTCTGGGTGAACTCCAGGAGTTGGTGATGGAGAGGAAGGCCTGGCGTGCTGTGATTCATGGGGTCGCAAAGAGTCTGACACGACTGAGCGACTGAACTAAACTGAACTGAAGGAGGAGGAGGAAAGGGAGAAGGCTGGAGAATTCACTGTGTGATTTTAACAGCACTAGTGAACCTCGAACAAGAACCTCGAGCAAGCCATGCAGATCTAGAAGAAGAGCATTTCCAGAAAAACAGCAGTTGCCAAGTCTTTGGATTGGGAAGACATGGAATTTGCTTGAGGAAAAGCAAGGCCA
>NW_011390643.1:0-637 GCF_000754665.1 Bison bison bison
TCTCATGCATTCAAATCATCTAATAACCTCAGTTACAAATATTTTCTAAAAATATCTTGGCTATTCTCTATCTGGAAATGATGAAACTGATCTAGATTTCTCTGAACCACTGGGCTATAAAACTGATAACTTCACAGCAATGATAATTAAGTATAGATAGAAGATCTTATGAATATAAAAGTCATAGTTCTATTTATCAATGTCTTCAACTAAAAATGAAAACCTGAAAATATTGAATTATAAACTCTCAATACATAAGATAAACATCTATACCACTAGAGACGCACTGCTCTATGAAAATCCATCCTCTTAAAAATGATCAGCAAGGATAGGATATACTTGTCACTCACTATAACAAAGTCATTCATAAGGCAAAAAAAGTGGGAGGCAAAAGAAAACTGTGAGAATAGCCTTAAATTAAATATTTCAAACCTAGCATGAACTTTTAAAGTTGGGGGTCCTTTTTTTTTTTTTTTACCAAATGGAGACTGAAGTACTAACCTTGAATTCTAAGATCTTGTTATAATGCTTTTTTCTCTATCACTTGGAGACGGCAATGGCACCCCACTCCAGTACTCTTGCCTGGAAAATCCCACGGACGGAGGAGCCTGGTGGGCTGCAGTCCATGGGGTCACTA
>NW_011390644.1:0-603 GCF_000754665.1 Bison bison bison
ATCAGCCCAGTTCTCCTGCCCAGTCTCTTATGCGCTGTAATTCATTAAGGGTGGAAGTGTGCAAACAGTGAAAGGAATCCGGGGACAGACGGCCTCGGAGGAGGCGACCTCTAGAAACTGTTGGCCTCCAGCAATGGATCATTCCAGGCCTAGAGGGGCTTGGTGCTCACCCCAAACGCGCAGAAAAGTGCCCTTCGGAAAGAAACCACTTTTATTCAGGGTTTATCCTCTGGTCACCCCAGATTAAATATTGTGATAGAAGACGAAAGCGACGGAGAAGAGGATTTTAAAAGGAAGGCGGAATAATTAAACAGAAGAGATAAGGTTTGTCCCCAAACCTTCACCTCTGTGAAAAACCCCCAAAGTCATCAAACCGATAGCAACCCTGAACGTTCGCTGGGAGAAACGGGAGTTAAAAAGACTCAACTAAGATTTCAAAATATTACATCTGCAGGAATGTAAAGGAAGACAAAACTGTCAAAGAACGCGTTTTCAATAAAGCATCTCCCAGCCAGTGTGACCCGGGTGCCACCACCCAGCACAGCACCCGGCCCCACCGCGCCCCCCGGGAAAAGTGGGAAAGACGGGGGCAGTGCTGAAGTA
>NW_011390645.1:0-631 GCF_000754665.1 Bison bison bison
GGAAATGTCTAAATGAACATATACATGTGTAAATTTATCACAATATTGAACTGCAGTATAACACCATGAGGTAGAGCTACATATACTGACAGGTAGACTTTCATGATATGTTAAGTGAAAAAAGAAAGTCACGGAACCATTTAACAACAAAGGATTTTTTGTAAAATAATAATCTCATATCCAATCTGTACTATATAATTGCACAGTATAAGCATTTAAAGTATCTAGTTTAAGCAGCTAACAGTGTATATCTATGGGGAAGAAGAAATGAAATTGGGGTAAATGTCGGGGTAAATACTATGATTCCAAGTGTTTCCTTATTTTCCTCACAATGATGTCTACGCTCAATTCACAGAAAACTGAAAGCACAACATTGAGCACAGATAAGATTTCTGGAACAAGGATCTGTCTTTTCTACATTCCTCAGTGTGCCCCAAAGAAGAACAACAGTGAATGAGACCTCACCCAAGCCTTTGCCTTGCCCCGCGTCAAGCACAAGAAATGAACATCTTTGTTCCTCCACCCTAGGGCCAGGAATTTCTGAAAATAAACCTCGTAAAAGGACCTGAGTTTGATCAATGAAACTATCAGGAGGTAAAATTGAAGTGCCAATTTCAAATCTATAACTTCT
>NW_011390646.1:0-581 GCF_000754665.1 Bison bison bison
AATCCAATTTATCTCAAATCAAAAAATAGTTCCCTGTAGGTGCAGAATACCTTAAACTAATAATGTTGAGAAAATACATATATAACAAATACAGAAGAGACTACTTGTTAGGTGCAAGAGTTTTTTGGTCACAGTGCTTAAGTTTCAGTTCAGTCCTTTCACTCTGAGACTCTATGATCTGGAGAAATCTTGGGAAGACAAAACACTATAGTATTCAAGGTCCATTTAAAAAACAGAAACCACACTATGCTATTTTTTAAAAATTTCTTTTAATTTGTTTCTGCCATATAATAATTAAATCAGCCATAATTATCCATATGTGCTCTCGTCTTGAGTCTCCCTTCCACCCATCCCTCTAGGTCACCACAGAGCTCCAGGCTGAGCTCCTTGTGTTATACAACACCTTCCCACTAGCTATCTATTTTACACATGGTAATGCATTTATTTCAATGCTATTTTCTTAATTCATTACACCTTCTCCTTCTGCCACAAGTGTCCACAAATTAATTCTCTATGTTTGCATCTTTATTCTTGCCCTGCAAATATGTACCATTTTTTAAAGATTCCATATGCATACATTA
>NW_011390647.1:0-565 GCF_000754665.1 Bison bison bison
AGACCTTGTTAAAAATGCAAAATATCTAATACTAAGTTTCATTTATTTACACAACTCTCATGCATTATTTGCCAATTGTCTTTAGGTGCCATAGTAGGAGCTATTGAAAAACAAAAGACAAAATGATCTTAAAATGATGTCTCAGACATTAAATGACCAAAGGAGAGATAACCTTTTGGAAAAAAACAAAACAAAAAAGTGAAAGGTAGGAATAAAAGCAAAGTTGGCACTCTCTGCTTTAAAGCAGAGTACAAAAATCTGGTTAATGTAATAGAGGTAAGCTTTATTAGAGGTAAATTGTGACAACTGAAAATATGGTCGTGTCATGTAAGATGAGCACGTGTGCGTTTGCTCAGCCGTGTCTGTCTTAGCTCATGGACTGTTGCCTGCCAGGTTCCTGTGTCCATGGAATTTTCCAGGGAAGACTACTGGAGTGGGTTGCCATTGCTATTCCAGGGAATCTGCCCAACCCGGGAATCAAACCTGTGTCTCTTGCATCTCCCGTATTGGCAGGCAAATTCTTTACCACTGCTCCACCTGGGAAGCTGATCAATATTTTTATTAA
>NW_011390648.1:0-589 GCF_000754665.1 Bison bison bison
CTTTGCATTTCCATTTCAGAACAGTTTGTCAAATTCTACTGAAAAAGCAGTCATGGTTATGACTTAATTGTGTTAAATCAGTAATCTATTAATAAAGTCTATTAATGTATAAGTCAATTTGTGAAAATTGACATCTCACAAATAACATCACGGTCTATATTTCCATTCCTATAATGCATTTTTAATTAAAGAATTCTCTTTGTCAGAGCTGTGCTTTAGAGAGATTAATTTTGGAGCAGTATAGAGTGTAGACTGGACAAGCAGCATGGATACCACATGCTACTGTGGTTATCCATAGATAGAATGTGCTTGAATTGATGCAGTTCAGTTCAGTCACTCAGTCATGTTCGACTCTTTGCAACCCCATGAACTGCAGCACGCCAGGCCTCGCTGTCCATCACCAACTCCTGGAGTCCACCCAAACACATGTCCACTGAGTCGGTGATGCCATCCAACCATCTCATTCTCTGTTGTCCCCTTCTCCTCCTGCCCTCAATTTTTCCCAGCATCAGGTTCTTTTCAAATGAGTCAGTGAGTCAGTTCTTCACATCAGGTGGCCAAAGTACTGGAGTTTCAGCTTCAACATGAG
>NW_011390649.1:0-542 GCF_000754665.1 Bison bison bison
ATGGTAAACTAAGGATTCATACTCAAGCAGCCTAATTTCAGAGTTCATATCTTTTAAAATTATTTTATATCTCACATAGCATTCTTACTACTTTCTTCATTAAAATTATATGTAATATAAAATAAAACAAAGTAATTGTGCCAAACAACTGACAATGTACTCCAGTTCAGTTCAGTTCAGTCACTCAGTCATGTCTGCCTCTTTGTGACCCCATCGACTGCAGCTTGCCAGGCTTCCCTGTCCATCACCACCTCCCAGAGTTTGCTCAAGCTCATGTCCATTGAGTCAGTGATGGCAGTGGCACTGAACAACCTCTCTATCTGCCAGTAATGCTTCGAGCTCCATTATATCTGCTGACCCATGGGACTTAAGTGGCAGAGCAGTTGCAGCTGGTGCCCCTGGGCTTCCAGTCTGCTGCAGTCTTCCTGTCTGACTGCTGCCTGTAGACATTAAGCTTCAGCTCGGTGTTGAATATTCTCTGAGTCTTAATGAATATTGCTTGTATACGTGAGTAGAAATAGGATGTTTAAATTATTTTGCAT
>NW_011390650.1:0-562 GCF_000754665.1 Bison bison bison
GTCACACGTAGCGATACACAAGCCCAGGCTCCCTGACCCAGGTGACCCTCCGGGGAGAGACAGCAAACTCAGAGACCTCTCCCTGGACATGAATTGCATGCATTTCTGCGAATAACCGTGCGCTGCCACACGATCCAGACTGAGCGAGAGCTGAACAAGACTGAAACGCCGTCACCGTGCACAGCCAGCGACTGCGCCAAACCTAGCCACTAACCAGGGTAGCTATACGACCCCTTCCGGAAAAGCAAAAAAACTCGCAGAACAATTGTATGCTCTAAAAAGCCGCACAGGGCAACAAGCCTCTCGCCCTCAGCTTTGGCTCTGCGGTACCAATGCCTGTAACAGCCAGCCAGCCAATTGGAACTGGGCAGGAGACGAAGCACGGCGGAAGTCGCGGGACTTCCGGCGCCTATTCGCGCCCTGGAAGAGCTAATTCCGGCGATCACGCGGTGACCAATCAATGCCCAGAACGCTTCCGTGATGCTATACCCAGAACTGGCAGCCCATCTCGCTCCGTAGCCGTCCCCCCTCGGATGTAACCATGTAGAAACGAAGGGGTCGA
>NW_011390651.1:0-553 GCF_000754665.1 Bison bison bison
CCAATACAATATTGTAAAGTAAAAAATAATAATAATAATAATAATAATAAATTAAAAAATGATTTTATACATAGATGATTATGTCTACTGCTAATAAATAAAATTTTATCTTTTCCTTTTCAAGCCCCATGCTTTTTTCCCCCTCTATCTTTCCTTATTGCACTGGATAGTATCTCCAGCTCAATGCTGAATGGAAGTCTTACCTTAAAATAATATAATACCACTTTTCATGTACTATAAGAACCCTACAGCAATATATTTTCATTTCTCTCCTCAAGTCTTTGTGCTCCTTTTTGTTGCATATTTTACTTCTACTACATAGTCACACAATCATTATGTTGAAATTTTTTATTTAAATAATTATCATTTTTCCTCTTACTTTTAACTGTATTTGGCACTTCATAAGCTTTTCAGTAAGTAGCACGTAGCTCACACAGGATGTTAAAGTCATATACAGTATCCGCAGCAAATTAGAAACAGAAAAAAAAAAGAGTATTGCGCTATAAGTCTTTGTATTTTTTTTTTTTAAGAAAAAGGAAGAATTATGTTAGGT
>NW_011390652.1:0-538 GCF_000754665.1 Bison bison bison
GATGTCAACCGCCCAGAATCCCAACAAGTCTTGGTTAGCAAATGGGAGCCTGCTTGCAGTTTTGTAGAGGATGCCTCTCTGGGGCTGAGATTGCCCCTTTCAGGCTCTGGCTGCCCCCGCCTGCCTCCCTGTCTCTGGTGGGAGATGAGTCAGTGCACAGCCAGCTAGCTCTGCTCTGGTATTCTCTCAGTCCTCTGCTCTGTGAGTGGGCCAGGAAGTGCCTTAGATTAGGGCTTTTCACAGGACAGTTGTTTTTTTTTTCTCTCTCGCTGGCTATCCCACAATTTGGGTTGCTATCTCACATTAGCTCCCTCAGATTGCCCTCAGGGCACTCAGGCCTGGCCCTTACCCTAAGCAATGCAGCCCGCACCTCCATGTTCAGGCCCCCAGTTTGCTGGTGGCAACTGTGAGTGTCTGGACTAGTTCCCTGCTGGAAGTTGATGTTAGGCATGCAATCTGTGGGTTTCTTTCTTTCTTTCTTTCTTTTTCCTCCCCGTTATGTTACCCTCTGAGATTCCAAAACTCCCCACTGACCTGC
>NW_011390653.1:0-527 GCF_000754665.1 Bison bison bison
ATGTCAGAGAAAAATTGCAGGACTTCCCTGGCAGTCCAGTGATTAAGACTCCAAGCTTCCACTGCAGGGGGCAAGGGTTCCATCCCTGGTCAGGGAACTAAGATCTCACAAGCCCCACAGCTCATCCAGAAAAAAAGAAAAATTGCACAAGGTGGTTAAACAGGCAAGGAGGGCTTTTCTCAATATGATTATAAAAAGAGAAATAGTTTTAACTCAGCTCTGCTGAAACAAAAGACAGAAGTTTTCAAGTGCCAGGATGAGCTGTAGTAAACATACTTGAGGACGTTGGAGAAGAGGTTGGTCAAGATAGACATCGCTGTTTGCTTTGGCTGTTATCAAAGCCAGACTCTATACTCCCCACAGAGACTGGAAACTAGGGGAACTATCCTTCTTGAAGATTATATTTCAAAGAGATAACTCCCAGGTCCTTGAGAAAGACATTCCTGGGTTATAAAATTATCAGGTTACTAGAAAAATATATATATATATATGTCTCAAAGGGGTAGAGAAAGAGTTTACAATTTCAA
>NW_011390654.1:0-596 GCF_000754665.1 Bison bison bison
CCCCCTGAAGCTTGGAAATTATGTTTTTCAAGATCCTTCAGGGGCTTTGATAAATAACATCTAAATCTGAACAATCTTGTGTTTGTTATGGGTTCTGATTTTTAGAAATGTAAGTTGTTATTCTAAGGCCCTGCTAAGCTCTTCTCCATTCCCCTGGAAAGAAGAGCAAGGAGAAATGAATGCATATTTCAGCAAGAAGCCTATCCGTGTTCAGTAGGAAAAACTTAGAAACACAAAAATGCAAGTTGGAGTGGGTCTTCCTGATGAGTTACACAAATACTTACTGCCATTTTAGAAGTGTAAACAGGGCCTCATTGGCCATTGGAATGATCTACTAAAGGAATTATGTTCACAGTGGAGAGGATTCTTTGTATTTATTGTATATATGGCATCATGGGCAAATGTGACTAAAACACAGTTTACTGCTATGGATTAAAGAGGAACACTTGAAATTCTTATTTAATGTTAATAGTTAAACTTCTTGGCACTTGTGAAAGATGGCCTATGGATATTCATCTTGAGAACTTTGTTATTTTAGGAGATACTTAAAGCCCAGGACATCCTTTGTTCCACAGATCAGCACTCTCAAGCTTTCA
>NW_011390655.1:0-593 GCF_000754665.1 Bison bison bison
AAAGCAGGTCACATCTATATCTGGGATAGAATTTTATTTCTGCCATTGGAATTTTAAATTTATGCAAGACAGCCTTTCACACTGAATCAAACAAAATTAGTTACCTTTTTCCCCTGTCTTTCCCACATTTAATCACCCAGAATAAAGCTGTGGGAGGCAAAAAGTGATAGAGCATCAATATAAAATAAAATATTACATGGTTGTTACCATTCTCAAGACTCATATTTCCAAACAAATTTTCTTAACTGAAAAAAGAATAATAGCTACATAAGTGAGACAGAGCCTTTAAAAATTACTATTTGACAGCATTCCTTTAGGTAAATTAAGAGTATTATGTGACCAAGGATGGGAACATCCTGGAAGAGATACAATCCAGGCCATGCCAAAGGCTCTCCTTGCTAAAATAAAAACACTTGTAAATGTCACTGATGCCTGAGCATCACTGTAGAACACAAACATTCAGTGGACTGTGGACACGGCCCCAGCTACAGGGATCACAATGATTAGGCTCTAAAACCCCAAATGGGAACAACAGTTGACGCCTCACTGTGAAATACCAGGCCATGCCTCTAAATGGAAGGAAGAAGCAAAGC
>NW_011390656.1:0-513 GCF_000754665.1 Bison bison bison
AAAGCAATTATCCTCCAATCAAAAAATAAATAGGTTTTTTATTCAACATAGCTTTGGAAGTCCTAGATACCTCAATCAGAGAATAAAAAGAAATAAAAGGAATCTGGAGCAGAAAATAAGAAGCAAAGCTCTCACTGTTACCAGATGACATGATACTATATATAGAAAACCCTAAAGATACTACCAGAAAATTACTAGAGCAAACTAGTGAATTTAGCAAAGTCACAGGATACAAAATCAATACACAGAAATCACTTGCATTCCTAACAATGAAAAATCAGAAATAGAAATTAAAGAATCAATCCCTTTCACCATTGCAACAAAAAGAATAAAATATCTAGGAATAAACTTACCTATGGAGACAAAAGAACTATATACAGAAAATTATAAGACACTGATGAAAGACATCAAAGACAACATAAACAGATGGAAAGATATCCCATGTTCCTGGGTAGGAAAAATCAATATTGTGAAAATGACTATACTACCAAATGCAATCTACAGATTCAGTGT
>NW_011390657.1:0-612 GCF_000754665.1 Bison bison bison
CAGATTCTTGGGCTTCCCTGGTGGCTCAGATGGTAAAGAATCTGCCTGTAATGCGGGAGACCTGGGTTCAATCACTGGGTTAGGAAGATCCCCTGGAGGAGGGCATAGCAACCCACTCCTGTATTCTTGCTTGGAGAATTCCTATGGAGATAGGAGCCTGACAGCCACAATTCATAGCGTCACAAAGAGTCAGACACGACTGACAGACTAAGCACAGCACAGCTTGAATACCTTTCTTATCCTCATTTCACCAACTCCCTATCTTTCAAGACTCAGAACAGGTCTCCAGGATTTCCTTTCTCTCATCGCCTATTATACTCTCACACCAACCTGGACTGCTACCATAACCTGCTGTATTATATTTTTATTATATCTTTAGTTGTGTCTCTTCCCACACTCTGCCAAAACTCTCCATAAAAGAAGTGACCACAATGAGTAATATTGAGCCTGGCATTGAGTAGATGCTGAATATTTAAGATATCTTCAGAGGAAAGGAGTTGCATGTACTAAATAACTAGGGAACACTTTGTGAGTAAGTGGGAATTGAGTTGAGACATGGCAAACTCGATATTTATAATGTTTGGAGAGAGACTGAAAATTGCTATAGGAGAT
>NW_011390658.1:0-679 GCF_000754665.1 Bison bison bison
GTACATCTGGAAGTTCACAGTTCACGTAAGGCTGAAGCCTAGCTTGAAGGATTTTGAGTATTACCTTGCTAACATGTAAAATTAGTGCAATTGTGAGGTAGTCTGAACATTCTTTGGCATTGTCTGCCTTTGGGATTGGAATGAAAACTCATCTTTTCAAGTCCTGTGGCTGCTGAGTTTTCCAAATTTGCTGGTATATTGAGTGCAGTACTTTAATAGCATTATCTTTTAGGATTTGAAGTAGCTCAGCTGGAATTCCATCACTTCCACTAGCTTTGTTCGTTGTAGTGTTTCTTAAGGCCTGCTTGACTTCACAGTTCAGGATGTCTGGCTCTGGGTGAATGACCACATCATCATGGTTATGTGGGTGACTAGGACCTTTTTTGTACAGTTCTTCTGTGCATTCTTGTCACCTCTTTGTAATCTCTTCTGGTTCTATTAGGTCCTTACCATTTCTGTCCTTTATTGTGCCCATCCTTCTGTGAAATGTTCCCTTGATATCTCTAATTTTCTTGAAGAGATTTCTAGTCTTTCCCATTCAATTGTTTTCCTCTGTTTCTTTGCATTGTTCACTTAGCAAGGCTTTCTTATATTTCCTTGCTCTTCCCTGGAAGTCTGCATTCAGTTGGGTGTATCTTTTCCTTTCTCCTTTGCCTTTTGCGTCTCTTCTTTTCTCAGA
>NW_011390659.1:0-681 GCF_000754665.1 Bison bison bison
AGTGGCAACAGGACTGGAAAAGGTCAGTTTTCTTTCCAATCTCAAAGAAAGGCAATACCAAAGAATGTTCAAACTACAGTACAATTGCACTAATCTCACATGCTTGTAAAGTAATGCTCAAAATTCTCCAAGGTAAGTTTCCATAGTACACGAACCAAGAACTTTGAGAGATTAAACTATATTTAGAAAAGTCAGAGAAACCATAGATCAAATTGCCAGCCTCCGCTGGATAATAGAAAAAAACAAGATAATTCCAGAAAACCACCTACTTCTGCTTCATTGACTAGGCAAATACCTTTGACCATGTGGTTTGAAACAAAATGTGGGAAATTCTTAAAATAATGGGAATGCTAGGCCATCAGAAATCTGTATGCAGATCAAGAAGCAACAGTCATAACTGTACATTGAACTGGTTCCAAATTGAAAAGGGAGTATGTCAAAGCTGTATATTGCCACCCTGCTTATTTAACTTATATGCAGAGTATATAATGTAAAATGATGAACTGGATGAAATATAAACTGGAATCAAGAGTTTGCAGGGAGAAATAATAACCTCAGATATGAAGATGACACCACCCTTATGGCAGAAAGTGAAGAACTTTGCTTTCTTCTAAAGAGCCTCTAAATGAAACTAAAGAACCTCTAAATGAAAGTTAAGGAGGAAAGTAAAAAAAGCTGGCT
>NW_011390660.1:0-604 GCF_000754665.1 Bison bison bison
CAACATTCAAAAAATGAAGATCTGGTCCCATCACTTCATGGCAAATAGGTGGGGAAACAATGGAAACAGTGACAGATTTTATTTTCTTGGACTCCAAAATTGCTGCAGACAGTGACTGCAGTCATGAAATTAAGAGATGCTTGCTCCATGAAAGAAAAGCTATAAGAAACCCTAGAAAGCATATTAAAAGGGGTAGACATTACTTTGCCAACAAAGGTCCCTAGAGTTAAAATTGTGGTTTTTCCAGTAGCCATGTATGGATATGAGAGTTGAATCATTTAGAAGGCTAAGTGCTGAAAAACTGATGCTTTTCAACTGTGGTGTTGAAGAAGACTCTTGAGAGTCCCTTGGACTGCAAGGAGGTCAAACCAGGCAGTTCTAAAGGAAACCGTCTTTGAATATTCATTGGAAGGATTGATACTGAATACTTTGGCCACCTGATGCAAAGAACTGACTCATTGAAAAAGACCCTGATGCTGGGAAAGATTGAGGGCAAGAGGACAAGGGGTCGACAGAGGATGAGATGGTTGGATGGCATCACTGACTCGATGGACATGGGTTTGGGTGGACTCTGGGAGTTGGTGATGGACAGGGAGGCCTGGCG
>NW_011390661.1:0-572 GCF_000754665.1 Bison bison bison
TCATTTTATTATGGCTTTTTTCATCATTCATTTTTGTTAACAAGTATTTGTCAGGCACCTATTATAGACCAGGAAATATGTCAGGTGCTGTAGAATATACATAGGTGAAGAAGACATAGAGTCTAATTCTAAGGAGAAGAAACAACAGAAATAAGACATATACACAGATATCTATCAGGAAAAGTCAAGATCAATAAATACTATGAGAGATAATTATAAGCTTGCCATTAAACTTCAGTGGGAATTTCACTTAGTGGGGTGATTCTATCTTTTATTTAGCCATTTTTAAGCAAACATTGGCTTCCCTGGTGGTTCAGTTGGTAAAGAGCCTCCTGCATTGCAGGAGATCCAGGTTCAATCTCTGGGTCAGGAAGATCCCCTGGAGAAGGAAATGGAAACCCACCCCAGTATTCTTGCCTGGAGAATTCCATGGACAGAGGAACCTGCCAGGCTACAGTCCATGGGGGTCACAAAGAGTCAGGCATGACTGAGTAACACTTTCACTTTCACAGAGCATTTGTTATGTTCCAGGTATCATGCAGGATTCTGAGTTAACACAGATGAAAGGGATA
>NW_011390662.1:0-536 GCF_000754665.1 Bison bison bison
GCCTGGCCCAGACTGGGGCTCAACACAGGGCAGCTGCTACGCCTCCTCCGCCCCCCCGCCCCCAGGCCACGCTCTGAGCTCACCGGGAGCCTCTCTGCCTCAGCGTCGCCACGTGCGGGAGAACACGGCTGTCCCCACAGGCTAGCACCCTGGGCAAGCGCACTGTAGTGGGGCCTGGCGCGAGTGCGCACGGTCACACGGGGCTGTGAGCAGCGCCCAGCAGAGGGCAGCACCATGCCAGGAGGACAGCATCAGGCGGCCCCAGCACGGGCGCGGGCGGCACTGCCCTCGCGGACGCTTCGTTGCCTGTGCCAGCTGCAAGGACAGGAGCAGAGCGGCCCTGGCCGCAGCCGGGGAAGGGCTCTGCCCACAGTCACACCAGCTACGGCCGCAGCAGACACTCCGCGCCACGTCACACTCCGCCCACCCAGCTGCTGCTCGGACGGGCCGGACGCCAGGAAGACTCGGCCGGGACAGAGACGACCAGCGCCACAGCCTCCTCACCGCGGCCCGAGCGCTTCCGGTGCAGGACCGAG
>NW_011390663.1:0-615 GCF_000754665.1 Bison bison bison
GTGTCAAGTGCTTTTTCTTTGTCTGTCAAGATGGCAGGTGGTTTCCGTCCTTCATTACATCAATACGCTGTTTCCCATAACTGAAGTTGAGTGTCGGTCCAATACTGCAATCCTGGGAAAGATCTCGCACAGCCCTTTGCAAAATGTTTCTCGATTTGGTTTGCAGGTACTGTGTTGAGGGTGTATGCATTGCTATTCATGATAGATATGGGTCTGTAGCTTTCTGGTGATGGCAAGTCTGGCTTTGGTACTGGGGTAATACTGTGCTTATAGGATGAATTAGGAAATGTTTCCTCCTCCCTCCTGTCTATTCAGGAAGAATCTGTGAAGGATGGGTGCTATTTCTTCTTCAAAACTTTGACAGATTTCACTGATGAAACCAGGAGGCCCAGGACTTCCCTCTGTGGGAAGGTCTTTAAATGAATGGTTCAGTATCGTTGCTTGCTACCGGTACATTCAGATTTGTTTTTGGCCACTGCCCTTAAGCCAACTCCCATCCAGTATTCTCTGCCCTGTTGGTTCCTATGGCTCGGTCTCTGGCCTAGGATTTGACGTGCTGGACATCTCTGCACATCACAGGATTCTGGCTCCTACTCTGTAACTGGGGAGAGTATG
>NW_011390664.1:0-552 GCF_000754665.1 Bison bison bison
CCATACGCCCATTTTAATAGCTTACAGCAGATATCTGGAGCCGACTGAGTGAGAAATCTATCCTTTAAAATCACTTTTCTCTCTTCACTTTCGGGCTCAATCTCAGTGAATCTGCGAAGGGCTTCTCTCAGTCTGTCTAGGAATTTACCAGGAGCTTCCTTTTTCTCCTGTTCTATGTCTGCCAATTTGCCATAGTTTAAAGGCTTAGCACGTGCCTGCCTGAGTCCTTCAAGAATACATCTGACAAAATGACTCTGATCCCATCTTCTATTAGCTGTGTTGTAGTCGCAGTCTGGTTCTGTAGTTGAGACCGTCTGATTCCCAGTGGGGAGGTTGGTTATCTTGTCCTCCCTCTTCCCTACTGATTCATTACCAAACCATTCATCTCCATAAGCAACCACTTTTCCCCAAAACTCGAGTCTTTGAGTCGGGAGTCAGCGTTTGTCCCAAGATGTATATCACATCCTTCCAAGTAAGGTCATAAAGCAGAGTAACACCTTTAAAAGCTCTAATATATTTTTCTGGGTCCTCTAAATAGTCTCCCAGATCCTC
>NW_011390665.1:0-584 GCF_000754665.1 Bison bison bison
GAAAATGTGGGAGCCATCAGTCATGTTGTAGAAGGAGACGTCCCCTTCCTGGTGGTCCAGGAACACCCCTACCCTAAGCCTGGGGTGGGGAGCCTGCATGAGGGATAGCAGAGTCTGAGGTACAGTACAGGCACAATATCCTCTTTCAAATCTCCCCACAGCCCAGAACCCCTTACCTGGGGACTCTGTGTACCAGCCTTTCCTGTTTACACCTTCCCCACAGACCCCCAGAGCCCACTCGCTTTGGTCTCCATCCCTGATCTCCACCTCCCAGTAACAGCGCCCTGATGTGATGCCCTCAAAGCCCAGTACACTGTATTTATCCTCAGCGTTCACACAGGAGGCCTTCAAGGTCACACTTGTCTTTTCATGAGAGACGACAAGGTCTGAATGGGCAGATCCTGGATCCAGAGTGACAGGCCCTGCAGAGAAAGTTATCTATCATTCAAGGTCCTCCCCTCCCCAAGAACACACAACCACCCCTCAACCTGGAATCCCAGCTGCATGGGAGGAAGGCTAAGCACCCTGACAATAGGAACTTGTGATTCAAGTCGACGGGCCTCCAAGCAGGAAACGGACCCCCA
>NW_011390666.1:0-508 GCF_000754665.1 Bison bison bison
AAAGGAGCAGGGACTATTAATTCCCTGTAACAGTCCTTGCAACACTCCTATTTTGGGTATAAAGAAATCGAATGGTAAATGGAGACTAATTCAAGATTTATGAATAATAAATGAGGCTGTAGTTCCTTTACACCCCGTGGTGCCTAATCCTTATACTCTATTGTCTGAAATTCCTGAACGGGCCAAATATTTCTCAGTAATTGATTTAAAGGATGCCTTCTATTCACTGCCTTTCGCACAAGAAAGTCAATTTCTATTTGCCTTTGAAGACCTTACACAGTCAGCTTCTCAGTTAACGTGGACAGTTTTGCCCCAGGGATTTCGTGACAGTCCTCACTTATTTGGACAAAGTTTGTCACGGGATCTACAAAACTTTAATAGCTCTCAAGCAGTGGTGTTACAATATGTATACGATATTTTGCTCTGTGCTGAGACAGAAGAAGCTTGTTCGCGAGCCTCAGAAGATTTCTTAAACTTTCTGGCAGGCTGTGGTTACAAGGCATCAAGA
>NW_011390667.1:0-535 GCF_000754665.1 Bison bison bison
AATTAAAAATACTATCATCAGAGTAAAACATTCAATGAAAGGCTTTGAAGATAAGATCCAGGAAATTTCCCTAAGAGTAAAGAAAAAAGAAAAAGAGATGGAAAGTATCAGAGAGAAGCTAAGAGACACACAGAATTAATGCAAGAGTTCTAACATTTGATAAAGGTGAGCTACAGAATGAAAGCGAAAACACAGCATAAAATATTAATGAGGGAGAGGGAGAGATTGGACCAGAGCAGAGAAAGTTAAAGGAAAAGAGCACCAGGAAAAAGAGGAAATTGAAAAAAATGATCAGATGGAGCATTTGGGGAAAATAGAGAATACACATCACACAGGGAAGAGGCAATTTGAATTTCAACAAGAAACAAAGCTGTCCTGTAAAGAAATTATAATTACGGTACATGTCTTGGCCCTGAAATATATGATATCTGTGGAATTATGACATAGATACTGGCTATTTGTCTAAAAATAGTGACAAAAGTGCACTAATAAGGTAAAAGAAAAATAGTAAACCTAAAGAGGAGTACATTTTTAT
>NW_011390668.1:0-611 GCF_000754665.1 Bison bison bison
CCCATTCCAGTATTCTTGCCTGGAAAACCCCATGGACAGAGGAGCCTGGCAGGTTACAATCGTGGGGTCGCAAAGAGTTGGACATGACTGATCGACTTCACTTCACTTTTACTTTTACAAGAAAAGGGGCAATATTGATTTCCTTCAGACAGGAAAACTGTCTAAAGGGTGGAAGAGACTCTTACCTGGAGAGCCTTTTGTGTCTTTTGAATTTTTAATCATGTGAATGTTTTTAATCATCTGAAGGTAATATCTATTCAAAATAATAATAAAATTTTATAAAATAAATTCACTAAAAATGGCAAAATGAGAAATACCCGAAATTTAAAATCTAGCTAAGTTTTTCTCATACTGTATTTGTGTTTTTAAACTAACTTTGTTACCAACAACTTAAAAAAGAGACTTATAAAAAAAGCACATAGATAAAATAAAAAGGGACATATTTAAAATGACTATCTTTGCATTTTCATTCTACTTACTATGAATGTAAATCCCTAAATTAATATAACCACGGCTAATGTTCAGGCAGAATTCATTGGTATGGCTGAGCAGCCTCTGCTGATTTTGATTGGTTGATAGCATTGCCAGTTGTTAAACATTTTTAATATCAC
>NW_011390669.1:0-634 GCF_000754665.1 Bison bison bison
AGACAGTCAAGCCAGTAATCTTGCTCCCTAGTGAAAAAATGGGTCCTGAAGATTGGGTTCTTAAAGGTACAAAATTGGTAACAAAATACATAAAAGACAAAAATTAAAAATACTAGAGTAGAGTTTGGAATTTCAAAAATACGATGTTAAAGAAAAGAAGAAGGAAAAGAAAGAGAGAAAAAACGAACAAAGAAAAACAATCAAGGTCGCAAAAATTATAAAGAAAATATAGTACAAAATTGATAACTAATACCAAAAAGCAAAAATTAAAAATCTAGAGTAGAGTTTGGAATTTCAAAAATACAATGTTAAAAAAAGGAAGAAGAAGCATAAAGACAGAAAACAAACAAACAAACAAAAACAATGTTGCAAAAATCATAAAGAAAATACAGGTACAAAATTGATATCAAATACAAAAAGCATAAATTAAAAATCTAGAGTAGAGTTTGGAATTTCAGATATACAATGTTATATAAACGAAGAAGAAAAAGAAACAGAAAAAAAAAGTCACAGAAATTATAAAAAACAACTATAGGTACAAAATTGATAACATATACCAAAAAGCTAAAATTGAAAAACTAGAGTAGAGTTTGAAATTTCAAAAATACAATGTTAAAGAAAAGAAGGAAAAAAA
>NW_011390670.1:0-626 GCF_000754665.1 Bison bison bison
GCCCAGAGATAAATCCATGCACATATGGACACCTTGTCTTTGACAAAGGAGGCAAGAATATACAATGGATTAAAGACAGTCTCTTTAACAAATGGTGCTGGGAAAACTGGTCAACCACTCATAAAAGAATGAAACTAGAACACTTTCTAACACCATACACAAAAATAAACTCAAAATGGATTAAAGATCTCAACGTAAGACCAGAAACTATAAAACTCCTAGAGGAGAACATATGCGACAAGGCTTTTAATCAAACCACAAAAGTTGCAATGCATTGGAGAATTTATACTGGAGAGAAACCACATAAATGTGATGTATGTGGCAAGGCCTTTAATCAAGCTGCAAAAATTGTAATTCATTGGAGATATCATATGAGAGAGAAACCATATAAATGTGATGTATGTGGCAAGGCCTTTAGTCAAACTTCAAACCTTGCAGTTCATCAGAGAATTCATACTGGAAAGAAGCCATACAAATGCAATGTATGTGACAAGGCGTTTAGTCATACTGCAAACCTTACTGTTCATCGGAGACTCCATACTGGAGAGAAACCATATAAATGTGATATATGTGGCATGGCCTTTAATGAAGCTGCAAAGCTTGCAGTTCATCAGAGATTCCATATG
>NW_011390671.1:0-756 GCF_000754665.1 Bison bison bison
CCAGAAGGCTCCTATTCTGCCCCTTAATTGGATAAGTTACCTAAAACTCTTTGAGCTTTAGTTTGCTCAAACTTAACATAAATGATGCTACTTACTAACCAGCACAAGACATGGCATATAGCACCCTTAATAAAGGTAATTTCCTTCCTTCAAAGGGCCTAAGGCAGCCTAGACATCAGTCACCTCCCCACAAGCAGATGCGACCCCCATTTTCCATTTAATTTTGCAGCCTCCAGAAGGTGTGCATTCCTGAAAGAATTCCATCACTTGGCCTTAGGCCCTTTCTGACCTGACATTCATACCGCCATCATTTTAAAAGGAGATAATGAAGAAAGCAAATGTATTCTTAAATTCAGGAAGAGATTCTCCTAATTAATATGTAGAAATGTTAAAAAGATATATGTTTATATGGGTTGAGTTGCCTTATGCCCCCAGGTTTCCTTACTCTTAAGTTGATTCTTTTATTTCTAAACTACCCAAAAGTATTCATGTATTCTAAATGTATTCATTCATTGTTCAGCTTTAATAAGAATACTTTTAGGAAGAAATCTCTATCAGTTGTTACAAAGCTATATGTTCAGCTAGTCTATAAGCATAGACGGAAGGCAAAATAGGCGTTAAGCCCTATACTTTTATTTTCAGGCCTAGATGGACCTTTTAATGTACATTGGTTGGTGTTAGAGTTCTTGCTGGCTCTGTGACCAATAAAAATGTATACTATAGCCATGAAAAGTATGGTAGCTCAGTTGTTCAGTC
>NW_011390672.1:0-616 GCF_000754665.1 Bison bison bison
GGTGCTCAGAACACGTTCACCATCTGATAAGTGATGATAAGGTGAGGTACACAGAGCAGTGCAGCTGCTGATACGTTGTCAATTTGTTTGCTGCAAACCACATATGCGAAAAAAGTGGCTAGAGCAAACCTCTTGGCTGAGTTTTCATAGGCCCACGGCTGTGTCTGTCTTTTATTCCCACCTTGTCCAGAACCTTGTTGTACGAGAGTAACACTTGCCTTTCCCCTTCCAAGTGCATCACCATCATAGCAGCTGTTTCTCAACTGAATTGCCAGTGAGTGAACCCTGAAAATTCTAGGCTCACATTTCTCTTCCTTTGAGAGGGTGATGGGCATCCTGTCTTCTATCCCCACTCGAACAGGAGTGTCTAGTGTCTGTCTCTTCCCACTTGGCTGCCCATTTATTCTATATCTTGGAGAATCCATTACCTCCTGAGACTGAGTTCTGTCCTTGGCTATGGCTGCTTTCGGCACTGTGCTGAGGGCATTGATGACCAGGTGGGCGCTGGGGGGATACTTGTTGCATGAATACAGCTCAGACAGCCAGGCTACTTTATTTCACCGTGAGAGGTGTAACTTCCACTCATCCTGCCGTTAGCAGGATGGACTCTTTGAAC
>NW_011390673.1:0-554 GCF_000754665.1 Bison bison bison
GTGAAAGAAGAAAGGGACTCGACTGCTCTGTGGTGGCCTAAATGGGAAGGAAATCCAAAATTGACGGGATACACGTACAGCTAAAACTTGATTCACGCACAGCAGAAACCAAAGAAACACTGTAACGTGACTATGGCCCCAAAATAATTGTTGGAAGTACATCACATGTCAAGTATAATTCCGGCAGTGAAAAAATAAATGGTAGCCCCGTTTGCAATACATGTTCTTGAGGAGAGTATGCTGAGTTAAATACTTGAGTTCGAGGAAGATGAAGGCTTTTACATCACACGACATTGTCACGTTGAAAGCCCTGCGTTATAGAAAGAGAGTAGGATGTGGTCATCGGGCCAGTGGAAATGGAAATGGGGGCCAGTGGTCCCCGATGGTCCACGTTACCATCTTTTAGTCACAGGTTGACTAAGCTCATCCAGGAAGACACTGTAAAAGAGGCAGGATGGAAAACGGAGCTGCAGGCCTCAGCCCAAGACCATTAGGGAAGTTCGCAAACCCAACACCACCAACAGAAAGCCTCTCAGCTGAATGCACTGAGAGAG
>NW_011390674.1:0-594 GCF_000754665.1 Bison bison bison
CTAAAGGAAACTAACCCTGAATATCATCCTCTGTGGCCCTCTTCTCTTCATGCTCTCAATCTTCACTGGCATCAGGGACTTTTCCAATGAGTCAGGTCTTTGCATCAGGTGGCCAAAGTATTGGAGCTTCAACTTAGCATTAGTCCATCCAATGGATATTCAGGGTTAGTTTCCTTTAGCATTGACTGGTTTGATCTCCTTGCAGTCCAAGAGATTCTCAAGAGTTATTTCCAGCACCACAATTCAAAAGCTTCAATTCAGAGGCGGTCCTAAGATGGCAGAGGAATAGGATGGGGAGATCACTTTCTCCCCCACAAATTCATCAAAAGAACATTTAAACGCTGAGTAAAATCCACAAAACAACTTCTGAATGCCAGCAGAGGACATCAGGCACCCAGAAAACCAGCCCATTGTCTTCGAAAGGAGGTAGGAAAAATATAAAAGACAAAAAAAGAGACAAAAGAGGCAGGGACGGAGCTCCGTCCCACGAAGGGAGTCTTAAAAAGAGAGAAGTTTCCAAACACCAGGAAACACTCTCACTGCTGAGTCTGTGCTGAGCCTTGGAAGAACAGAGGGCAACATAATAGGGAGGAA
>NW_011390675.1:0-551 GCF_000754665.1 Bison bison bison
CAGATGTATGAATTTGTTTCATAGATAGAACACTAAGTCCTCTTCTTTGTAATGGAGGAAAGGGGGTGACTAAGCTGACATCTTCCATTTTATAATTTTCATCACGAGCACTTGCATCACAATCCAAATCTTACCCTTTAGATTCTGTAAATATCAATACCATACTTAATCCTAAATCAGAATTCCCTTTCTGAGCTTGAACTCCATCAGCATCATAATTCAAGATCATGTTCATAGAACTACTCCAGCATTTAGGATACCATGAAAATGTTGCCCTTTCACCCCTAGTGTTTTGTTATTTGACACTGTAATTCTGGGTCCCTGCTCACTGGCCATCACTCATCAATCTGTTGGTCTCTTAATCTGAAGTATATTTACTTTTTGTTCTTTAACTTCAAGCATAGTATGGGTTTGGTTCTTATTCCATAATATTTCTCCAAAACAAATATTCGTTGAAATGACTCCTACCAACCAGTGACTTTCAGATTATCTCTGGCAGTTAAAAGTTTGTTTTATTTAATCTTATGATTACAATTTTTTTTTTTTGAAGG
>NW_011390676.1:0-575 GCF_000754665.1 Bison bison bison
AAAAGCATCAATTCTTCGACACTCAGCTTTCTTTATAGTCCAGCTCGACACATCCATACATTAATGCACCACATCAACAGAATAAAAGACAAAAACCACATTAGCATCTCAGTACCTACATGAATAGCATTGGACAAAATTCAGGGTCCCTTCAAGACAAACAGACTCAAACTAGAAGTAAAAGGCAACAGTTTCAACCTGATATAAAACATCTCTGAAAAACTCACAGCTATCATCGTACTTAATGATAAAAGGCAGAAGTACTGACTTCCCCTGAAAATCAGGAACAATACAAAGATATCATCTCTTACCACTTCTATTCCACATTGTTCTGGAGCTTCTGGACAGGGTAATTAAGCAAGGGAAAGAAATAAAATGAATTTACATTGGAAAAGATGTAAAACTTTTCAATTTGCAGATGACATAATCTTCTGTATAGAAAATCCTTAAGAATCACCCTCTCCCCACAGAAACTATTAGACCCAATACAGGGGCTCAACAGGTTTACAGAGTACAAGGTCATATACAAAGAGCAGATATATTTCTATACACAGTCAAGACTTGTACAATAAAAA
>NW_011390677.1:0-577 GCF_000754665.1 Bison bison bison
AGGGGTTGGACATGACTGAGCGACTTCACTTTCACTTTTCACTTTCATGCATTGGAGAAGGAGATGGCAGCCCACTCCAGTGTTCTTGTCTGTAGAATCCCATGGATGGAGGAGCCTGGTGGGCTGCAGTCTATGGGGCCTGACAGAGTCGGACATGACTGAAGTGACTTAGCTTAGCTTAGTGGCTCTTACCAGGTCCATTCCACCAGTACCTTAAAGCATCCACTGTACTTCTCCTACTCTGCCATTGATGCCATGTCCAGGATTTGACAGTGGCCCTTTTCCATGCTTAGACAGAGGTGATAATGTCCTCAGGGCTTAGATGTGTGTATCTTTTAGAATTCACTCTATGTGCCATGTGCTTTTTAAAAGAAACACAGAATTTTGTTTACCTGTTCATATCCTCTTCCTGTTAGTTTCTCCCATATTCACTTTACTTATTTTCTCCTCTGTGAGCCCTGAAAGTTTGTTAAGGGTTGGATATGGACCAACAGACTGGTTCCAAAAAGGAAAAGGAGTTCGTCAAGGCTGTATATTGTCACTCTGTTTATTTAACTTATGTGCAGAGTACATTATA
>NW_011390678.1:0-527 GCF_000754665.1 Bison bison bison
TCGGGGTCTTTGGTCTTCACTGTGGCATGTAGGATCTTTAGTTGTGGCATGTGGGGTCTAGCTCCCTGATCAGGGATCACACCTGTGCCCCTGCATTGGGAATGCAGAGTCTTAGCCACTGGACCGCCAGGGAAATCCACTGCCCACTTTTTTAACTTCAATTTTCTCATCTCTGATATGTGAGCTCTGGAGTTCCTTCTGGTTCTGATGCTTGATTTTTGCTCTAAACAAGATTCTAGCCCCCAAGAAATTTACAATTTAACTGGGCAAACAAGGCCACAGCATATGTGAAACACTAAGAATTAGTCTTCCTGGTGTTGGGAGAAAGGAGTTTTATTTCCATCTACCTTCTCCACTCAACATGAAGAAGCCTTTTAATGATTAATTAAAATCATTAATAATGATTTTCAATTATTAATATTTTTTTAATTGCAACAGCTGCTGCTGCTGCTGCCAGAAATTTAGACATCTTGGGTACTTCTAAGTTGGGATATTACCCAGAGGGACCAAGGGCAGCAGTGAAAACA
>NW_011390679.1:0-517 GCF_000754665.1 Bison bison bison
TGTGCCTCCTTGTAGGCACCTGGAATGGAGGTGACAGTTGAATGCTCTTAACCGGAACCAGTAAAGGAGAAAGGGAAAGATATACTCAATTGAACGCAGAGTTCCAAAGAATAGCAAGGACAGGTAAGAAAGGCTTCTTAAGTGAACAATGCAAAGAAAGAGAAAAACAATAGAATGGGAAAGACTAGAAATCTCTTCAAAAAATTAGAGACACCAAGGGAACATTTCATGCAAAGATGGGCACAATAAAAGACAGAGGCGGTATGGACCTAACAGAAGCAGAAGATATTAAGAAGAGGTAGCAAGAATACACAGAAGAACTATACAAAAAGGTCTTAGTGACCCAGATAACCACGATGGTGTGATCACTCACCTAGAGCCAGACATCCTTGAGTGTGAAGTCAAGTGGGCCTTAGGAAGCATGACAATGAACAAAGTGAGTGGAGGTGATGGAATCCCAGTTGAGCTGTTTCAAATCCTTAAAGATGATGCTGTGAAAGTGACTGCACTCAATGTG
>NW_011390680.1:0-576 GCF_000754665.1 Bison bison bison
CCCCTAACACAACCATTTGTCACTTAAAAGCTTTCATGCAACTAGAAACAAATTCAGTTACACAGTTACAGATGCAGGGAGCAAACAGCAAAAACAAAACAATCAGAATTATTGTAAGTCAGATAGTTTTCCACCATGGGGCACTAGTTAACATCTCCCAAAATGAGGCAATTGAGGCTTCAGGAATATCCATAGCCCCAGTCATCTTGTTCATGTGTTTAGTAAAATGAGTAACATTAGTGCTCATATCAGGTATATATGTACAGCATTGGGTATTAACAATGGCACAAGTTCCTCCTTGTGCAGCTGTCAGAATATCTAAAGCCAATCTGTTTTGTAAAACTACCTTTCTAATTAGTGCTTGTTCAGCATTAAGAGCTGAAATAGATTTTTGAGAATCTTGTAATGCCTGTTGAGTAAAGTTAGTCAAAGCATCCACTCGTAGCATAACATCTGTAGTTCCCAAAGAGGGAACAGAGACTTCAGCCAAATAATCATACCAGTGAAATACAGACCTTGCCCACCGAGTTTTAAGGTGGTGTAAATTAGCAGGCTTTTCTGGAAGCTCTGAAAATA
>NW_011390681.1:0-538 GCF_000754665.1 Bison bison bison
CTGTGGGTGCGGTTGGACTGGTGGCTTGTCAAGGTTTCCTGTTTCCTAGCTAGGGGAGCCTGTGTCTGTGTTCTGGTGGGTGGAGCTGGATCTCTTCTCTGTGAAATACAAACAAGTGTCCAGTAGTGAGTTTTCTAGTGTCTATGGGTTTGGCATGGCTTTCGGCAGCCTGTCTTTTAATGCTCAGGGCTGTATTCCTGCTTTTCTGGAGAATTAGCAAGGTATGTCTTGCTGTGGAACTTGTTGGCTCTTGGATGGAGCTTGGTTTCAGTGTAGATATGAAGGCTTTTGGGTGAGCCCTTGTCTATTAATGTTCCCTGGAATCAGGAGTTCTCTGATGTTCTCAAGTTTTGGAGTTAAGCTTCCTGCCTCTTGCTTTCAGTCTTATTCTTACAGTAGTCTCAAGACTTCTCCAGCCATACAATACAGATGGTAAAACATCTAGGTTAATGGTGAAACAATTCTCCACAGCGAGGGACACCCAGAGAGGTTCACAGAATTAAATGGAGAAGAGAAGAGAGAGGAGGGATATAGAGGT
>NW_011390682.1:0-522 GCF_000754665.1 Bison bison bison
GAAAGAGCACTGAGGTGTAAGCTGATAAGAAACAAACCAAGATGAGAGTCACGTCCTCGGGAGACAGAGAGGGGCATTAAGGTACAGAGCCAAGAGTTCAAACCAGACCACTCAAAGCAGGTACAAATACAGACTCTAAAAGGAGATTCAGTGATTCATCCAGCAAATGTTTACTATGCATCTGCCACGTGTCAGGCACTCTTCCAAATACCACAACGAGGATGAGATGGTAAGCAGAGGCAGTGTGGTCTCTGCCCTCAAGGAATCTGGAGCTTGCCTTTAGCCACCACCTGGAATAGTGATTCTCAATCAGTAAACAGAGGGCATCCCTTGCTATGAACCTGTTTTATGTTGTTAAGGAAACAAGGAAGAGACACTTGCATATTTTTTAAAAAGCACATTCCAAATGATCTTGTACATTCTTACTGGACAGCTGCTGACAAAATCCATTACTCTCATAACATAAACTACAGAAAGTAAAGCATGGGGTAGTCTTCATGCAGAAAAGGCAGTCTGAGGAAT
>NW_011390683.1:0-588 GCF_000754665.1 Bison bison bison
GGACGTGAGTCTGAGTGAACTCTGGGAGTTGGTGATGGACAGGGAGGCCTGGTGTGCTGCGATTCATGGAGTCGCAAAGAGTCGGACACGACTGACTGAACTGAACTGAAGTTTAAGGAATATGACATGTTGATTTGATATATATTGCAATATGATCACCACTGTACCACTAGCTAATATCTCCATCCTGTCACATAAGTACCCCTTCTTTTCTGTGGTGAAAACATTTAAGCTCTACTCTCTTAGCAACTTTCAAGTATATGGTACAGTATTATTATCTATGATCACCATGCTGTACATTAGATTCTCAGAACTTGTTCATCTTATAACTGGAAGTTTACACTCTCTGACCAACATCTCTCCATCTCTTCGATGTCCCCAGTCCCTGGTAACCAGCACTCTACTCTGTTCTATCAATTTGGCTTTTTTAGATTCTACATATAAGTAAGATCATACAGTATTTGTTTTTCTCTTGACTTATTTCACTTAGCATAATGCCCTCAAATTTCATCCATGTTGTTGCAAATGGCAGGATTTCCTTCTTTCTCATGGCTGAATAACATGGTATATATATTGCAATATATATAT
>NW_011390684.1:0-557 GCF_000754665.1 Bison bison bison
GGAGCCTGATGGGCTATAATCTATGGGGTCCCAAGAGTGGGACACGACTTAGCGATTAAACCATCACCATACACAAAAGATAGAAATTCAAACATAAAATGGAAGTGAGCTAAAGAAGAAAGGAACAAAACAACAACAAAATTACAAAAACACATCAAAACAATGAACAAAATGAAATAAGTGCACATCTATAAATAATTGTTTTAAATGCAAATGAAGTAAATGCTCCAATCAAAAAATAGAGTGTAAATGGATTAAAAAAACAAGACCCATCTATATGCCATCTACATGAGACTCATTTCAGACCTAAAGGCAAATACTGAAACTGAGGGAATGGAGAAAAGTACGTCTTGCAAATGGAAAAAATAACAAGGCTAGGGTAGCAATACTTTGGAGGACAAGTGAAAGTCACTCAGTCGTGTCTTTGTGACCCCAACTCTTTGTGACACCATGGACTATACAGTCCATGGAATTCTCCAGGCCAGAACACTGGAGTGGGTAGCCTTTCCCTTCTCCAGGGGATCTTCCCAACCCAGGGACTGAAGCCAGGTCTCCCA
>NW_011390685.1:0-399 GCF_000754665.1 Bison bison bison
TTTAGATACAAATACGTAAATACATAAATCAAATACATTTGAGTTTTCTGCTTTGCTTTGCCATCAGGTTTAACGTGATATGATATTTTGATGCCTCCCAGCTAAAGACCAGCAGGAACACATTTGTAGTTGAACAATCTGAGTTTATTATTCTTTGCAGTGAAGGAGAACATACACAGTGAAGGAACTGTGGGCCACACAAGTACGTGGGTGATAGAAAAGGGATGTTAAAAGATTTGGGCTTGGGACTTCCCTGCTGGTCTGGTGGATGAGACTTTGCCTTCCAAAGTAGGTGGTGTGGGTTCGCTCCCTGGTTGGGGAAACTAAGGTCCCACATGTCTTGTGGCCAAAAACCAAAACATCAAAGAAAAAAAAAAAAAAAAAAAAAAAAAAAAATGG
>NW_011390685.1:4788-5165 GCF_000754665.1 Bison bison bison
TTACTGAAAGAGATGGGAATAGCAGACCACCTGACCTGCCTCTGGAGAAATCTGTATGCAGGTCAGGAAGCAACAGTTCGAACTGGACATGGAACAACAGACTGGTTCCAAAGATGAAAAGGAGTATGTCAAGGCTGTATATCGCCACCCTGCTTATTTAACTTCTATGCAGAGTACATCATGAGAAACGCTGGGCTGGAAGAACACAAGCTGGAATCAAGATTGCCGGGAGAAATATCAATAACCTCAGATATGTAGATGACACCACCCTTATGGCAGACAGTGAAGAGGAACTAAAAAGCCTCTTGATGAAAGTGAAAGTGGAGAGTGGAAAGTTGGCTTAAAGCTCAACATTCTGAAAACGAGATCATGGCATC
>NW_011390686.1:0-661 GCF_000754665.1 Bison bison bison
TGGAAGAGGACAAAATGGTCGGATGGCATTACTGACCCATTGAATTTGAGTTTGAACAAGCTCCGGGAGATGGTGAAGGACAAAAAGGCGAGATATGCTTCAGTCCATGGGATTACGAAGAGCTGGAGATGACTGAGTGACTGAACAACAAATAACAACCAGCAACAAGAAAGCTACTGAATGCATTTGACCTTGAGTAGTTTCAGGAACACTTGAAGCATGTCACAGATCTGAAACCCTAGATAGTGGTAAAATGCTGAATGTGTTAGACCGGGAGTTAGTGAAGCAGCCAGTGAAATGTGTCATAGCACTGAAACAATGAATGTCGATAACCTATATGCTGCATTTGACGTGGAGTGAATCAAGAACCACTTGAAGTATGTTTCACGACTGAAACGCTAGGTGGTCTTTCTTTGATCTTATATAGGGAAAGAAGCACATGAAGCATGTCACAACTCTGAAACTGGATCATGATAAATCATTGTGTATGATGACCTGTGGTAGTTGAAAAATTGATGAAAGTATGTAACAGCACTGAATCAAGGGATGGTGATAAACTAAGAGTGTGGTCAACCTTGGGTGGACAAAGGACCTTTTGAAACATATACCAGAATTAACACACTGGATTGTGATAAATTATTGGTTGTGTATTTTCTTCAGA
>NW_011390687.1:0-1889 GCF_000754665.1 Bison bison bison
GATGGGAGAGAGGTTCAAGAGTGAGGATACATATGTATACCTATGGGTGATTCATGTTGATGTTTGGCAGAAATCAACAAATACTGCAAAGCAATTATCCTTCATTAAAAAATAAATTATTTAAAAAGAAAAAACATGCCAGGTAAGGTATTTCCCTGGAGATCCAGTGGTTAGGTCTCTGAGCTTCCACTGAAGGGGCACAGGTCGATATCTGGTTGGGTAACTAACATCCCACGTATCACTTGGAATGGCCAAAAGCTTGTGTTAAGGAATAAAAAGATTTATTAAATAAATAAATTAAACAAAAATGCCAGGTTAGTTCTCTATAAATTCTGAATATAAAAGCTGGAAAACAGATGAGGACATGAAAAACTGTAATAATAATATAAAACATAAACATAAAACATTACCACATTTAAAATGCTCAGAAGTAACATTAAAGTCAGTAAAAATGTGCTCAAGTAAAAGTAATGGGGATAAGTGGTACAGTAACAATGTTTTTCAGTTGTTTTTAAGTTGTTTTTAAGTTTTTAAGTTTTAATGTTTTTAAGTTGTTTCAGTTGTGTCCAATTCTTTGTGACCCCATATTCTATAGCCCATCAGGCTTCTCTGTCCATGGGATTCTCCAGGCAAGAATACTGGAGTGGGTTGCCATTTCCTTCTCCAACAGTAACAATATCATGATAAAATTTCTTTTTCCTACATGATCACTAAGAGACAGTTCCAGTCAACAAGAGAGAAGTACAAAGGGGTAATCATTTGACCTACTATACAACTAAAATATAAAATAACACTGGCTTCCCTGGTAGCTCAGATGGTAAAGAATCTGCCTGCAATGAGGAAGACCTGGTTTCAAGGTTGGGAAGATCCCCTCGAGGAGGTCATGGCAATCCACTCTAGTATTCTTGCTTGGAGAATCCCCATAGACAGAGGACCCTGGCAGGTTATGATCCATGGGGTTTCAAAGAGTTAGACATGACTGAGCAACTAAGCATACACAGAAACAAGAAAAGAATTCATTTTTAAAAATTGATCTTAAATACTATGACAAATATGCAATGCACATAAATCACCAATGTTAGTCTCAAAGTTACACATTAAATATGTAAACACAAAAAGTGAAAAGACCAATAGCATAATTGATAAGTACTTTGGGTTGGCCGCTGATCTGCAGAATAATCAAAATAGTAGGAAAACATCAATCTCATTGATGACCAGGAATATTCAATTTTTATATTTGAACATTCAAATATTCATATAATCAAAAAGATTATATGATACCATTGTACACCTATAATATTGATTTAAAATAGGCTAAAATACTAATTTTTAAGGCTGAGTGCTGAAGAATTGATGCTTTTGAATTGTGGCATTGGAGTAGACTGTTGAGAGTCCCCTGGACTGCAGGACATCAAACCATTCAACCATAAAGGAAATCAGTCCTGGATATTCATTGAAAGAACTGATGCTGAAGCTGAAGCTCCAATACTTTGGCCACCTGAAAAAGACCTGATGCTGGGAAATATTGAAGGCAGGAGGAGAAGGGTACAACAGAGGATGGAATGGCTGGATGGCATCACCCACTCAATGGACATGAATTTGAGCAAGCGCTAGGAGTTGGTGATGGACAGGGAAACCTGGCATGCTGCAGTCCATGGTATTGCAAACAGTCGGACATGACTGAGCAACTAAACTGAACTGATAGATGTCCAAGTGTCACTATAAATAATTCAGTTACAGAAAATACCAACTTTAGGTATTAGGGTGCATTATTGACTTATATCTTAAGTTATATACACCAAGTATGCAGTTTTCCCCCAAAATTAGAAATACCATATGATCCAGCAATTTCACTTATGGTTATTTTTTCAAAGTGTGTATCAAGAATG
>NW_011390688.1:0-699 GCF_000754665.1 Bison bison bison
CTATTTGCAGCAGTTTGGGGTTCCTCCTCAATAAAGACCCCCTCCATTCATCCAAGCAAAGCTAGTTTTCTTTCATCTTCCCAAAGCACTTTTATATGACTTATTACAGTTCATAGGAATCTCCCCAGCTAGACTACATCCACCAAGGGCAGAAGCCATAACTGGGTTACCTCTAACATATAGTAGGTGCTGAATGAATGAATGAGTAAAGAGGTAAATGAATATTTGCTCTGGTTCCCCCAATTCTATGAGATTAAGCCATAATCTAGCAAAAAACAAAACAAAGGAAAAAACCACACACACCCCCCCCCAAAACTAAAACAAGCTCAGCAACAAAAACTACTTGATCTATCACTGGGTAACTTATTGTTCCAGACATATGGATATATGAAAGCTTCAGAGGGAAACAGCAGTTCCACGAAAGGCATTCTGATTCATTACTCTGGAAGTAATAGATGCTGTCCTGAAGCTATAGGGGAATATTTCTTCAAAGTCTAAGGAAGCCCAATCAGTGAATTTATAATTATGTAATTTCTTCCCCATGTCCCACAGGAAAGCAAACAAATAAACCAAAACCGCCACTAGGAAAAACAAAATCAACACACCCCTAGAGTACTGTCTGCATTCTTTCAAACCGTTTCTTTTGTTTACCAAACATCAACTCATGAACCTAATATTTATGTAATCAAAACAGTGGTA
>NW_011390689.1:0-568 GCF_000754665.1 Bison bison bison
TTTCACTCTTAGAATGAACCTTATCTTCTAGCTTTCCTCCTGCTTCTTGGCCACCCCACTCACTGTTTTTTTCCCCCACTTAGGTCCATTCCCTGTGTTTCTCCTTTGCACTTCTTTTCTGTTTATGTGTCTGGTCCACCAGTGTGATATTCCCATCTTCCACCTTATATCACTGGTCTTGTTATTTCAAGCATTGCGGATACGTCCTGAAACATGTTAGTAATCAATGTGTGTGTACTAAATGAAGGAATGTTTTCTAATGACTGACAGGAAAAGCATCTCCTCCATGTAGGAGTCAGTATATAGGTGTCATATTTGTAGCATCATACATAAAGCCTTGTGTCTTGTTCCAGACACTGCAGGGGTGTGGCTCTGTCTTCATGCCCTGGTGCCCTTGCATGTCCCCACTTAGGCTATGTAGACAATGCTAAACTGCAGGCTGACTTGAATCTTGGCAGAGAACCTCTGATTGCTCTTGCAGCAAGGGGAGAGAAGCAGCCTGATGAAGAGCTGCTATGAGGCCATTTCTCACCTGCCTCCTCATCCAGCTGGAGGTGACACAAAGTTG
>NW_011390690.1:0-5230 GCF_000754665.1 Bison bison bison
AGCCAGGTGAGGGCCAGCAGGTGGCCAGGCTGTGGAGACATGTTCAGCTCCCTTCTTCCCCTTTGCCCCCTCCCCTTACTCCCTTTCCTTCCCACAACAGGCTTTGTGCCACAGATACAGAATCTCTTCCTCTAGCTCAGCCTCTGCCTGGAAGAGGGCCAGGTAAGCAGTATACATCCAGGCAGCTGAGATGCTGCCTCAATAGTCTCAGAAAGGTGTCTCTGTAGTCTGAGTCAAGTGATGGTGGGGGCACCGATGCCCAGAGGTGATGAATCTGCAGGAGACTGAAAAGGAGGACTTCAACTAACATACTGCTGTTCACTTATCCATCTTTTGATTCAATCTCATCCACTCACAGACCATCCATCACAGGCCATGCCCTGCCCTAGGTGCTGGGATGCTCCCTGAGTGACCATATTGGACAAGATTCCACCTGTGGAATGACAATCTGTCTTTCCACCAGACCCACAGGCAGAGTCAAGTCTGAGAAATGCTGTTACTGGGCATTTGGCCCTAGCAGTGGAAACAGGAAGTCTGATTCTGTAAGGAGATTACAGACTGTTCGAGCCTGACCCCAGATCTTGCCTTTCCTCTCCCCTCCTTATCTCCTGCTCCCACCCTTCACCTGGGGTATGAAAAGCACAGTCAGCCCCCAGCTTTCCCCAGGAGCCCTCCTTGCAAGGCCATGAAGATGAGCCGGCTCTGCCTCTCTGTAGCCCTTCTGGTCCTCCTGGGCACCCTGGCGGCCAGCACTCCAGGGTGTGACACCAGCAACCAGGCCAAAGGTAAATCTTGGCTCACCTCTCCTCTAAAAGTTGGGGTGGGGAGGAAGGGAGTCCATAGAAGGCACAGGAGAGTAGGGGTGGGGTGAGTGTTGTCAACCCTCTCTGGATTTCTTCTTATAAATTGGGCAGTTCTCATTCTAGGGACATTTTTTGACTCTCAATAGATATCATTGCGTGTTAAGTTTTGGGGGAAAAAAGCATTCCACCTGACTCTACCAGATCAGGGACCTCATCTCTGAGACTCTCTATTCCTGGTCACTGCCTTGCCCCTGCACCTCACATAGCATCATACAAAATCCATATTTGATCCTCATCTCGATTCATGCCCCAGGCCTCCTGAAACGCTAGGAATTCACTGTATTTTTGTAAGTCATGAGATGAGTGAAGGATGGGACCTTAGATAGTGTCTGGATGGGACTGGATTCTAGAACGTGCTAGAACGTTCTAGAACGTCAGGTGATTAAAGGGTTAGAACTATCAACCCTGTCCCTCTGGGGAGAGGAGAAGTACTGTGTTCAGTCAACAATGGCCAATGATTCTATCAAATTACCTACCTCCAATCCTTAATCAAAACTCATACACACTGGGTTCAGAGAGCCTCGGGGGAGGTGCAAACATCAAGGGATTGTGAGGGGGGAAGTCCTAAGAGGTTCTGGAGGGTCAGCACCCCCAAGTCCCCATTTGACCGATATTTCTTCTCCATTTGTCTGTCCCTGCATTTTATGCTTTATAACAACTGAGGACAGTAAGTAAAGGGTTTTTTAGAGTTCCATGAATGACTCTAATAAGTTATTGAACATGAGAGATGGGTCATGGAACCTCTGAATTTAGAGCCAATTGATCACACGTGTAAGTGACCGCAGAAATTGTTATCAACCCTTGAAGTGTTGAAGCCAAACCCTTGAAGTGTTGAAGCCAAACCCCACCCTGCGACCCCATGGGGTCGCAAAGAGTCAGACATGACTGAACGACTTCTCTCACTCACTCACCTGATTCTACCAGGAATTCTGATAATGCAGAGAACTGGTAAGGAGTTCTGACTGTTCTGCTTGATTAAATGGGTTGTAACAGGATAGTGTCTTGTCCTGATCCTAGCATTCATAGGGTGTGTGTTCTGGGGCAAGTCATCTGCAGTTTCTTCACCTGAACAGGGGGACCAGGTTACATGAGTTTCTTAAAAGATTACCAGTCATGAGTATGAAGAGTTTACACTTTCCTGATCAATGACGTCCATTTCCCATCAAAATATTTTAGTCCAAAAGACTCATCTATCTAATGTAGATCATTTTCTCACCACCCCTCTAAAAAATGTATCTTTCAGATATGATCATTTCTCTATTATGAAATTAATCAGAGAGTTGAGTGACAGCTGAGTGTCTTCCCTCCAAAGGCAACTGCAGGAAGAGCAAGAAATGCAATACTTTTCTATGAGTTTGCTCGTGGGGCCAAGACTGCTTTTTCCAGGCTGGTACAATAGTAATCAAAACTCAAAGATATTCTTCTTTCCTCCTGGCCAGACTATTATTTTATTTTCCTATCAAGATATAGAAAGTTAGAAGTAGACTCATAATTATATAGGCAGGCCTCATCATCAAATAGACTAACAAGAATTTTATTATATCTGCCTTTTCAATGACTGTGCACTTGGCATGAGGATGAAATGGGAGATTTATTCCCTTGATAAATATTCATGAAATACTTATGCTTTTTGTCCCTAAAAAGCATATTTCTTGATATAGGAAAACAGCTGTAAACAAAAGGTAGTAAAATAATATGCCTTCTAAGAGGGATACAGACAATAAAGACGGGGGGAATTCCTATACCAGGTCATGATGAGTGTCATGAGGAAGGCGAGTTATGGGGATTCAGGATGCTGTAGAGGATCAGGGAAACCCTCTGTGATGAGGAGACATTAAGCAGAAGCTGCCAAAAAGGAGCCTGGTGTGTTTGAGCAGCAGCCAGGACCAGGGTGGCTGGAGCTGAGTGGGTGAGGGGAGGGGAGTGGAAGGGGATGAAGCAGAGAGGCCATGGGGGCAGGTCATGAGGAACCTTCTAGGACTTTATAAGGATAAAAATTTGACTCTGAGAGAGCTGGGAAACCACTGAGGGACTGGTCGTTGGAACAACGAGATAGGACTGGAGTTTTAACAGGGTCCTTGCGACTGCAGTGTGGAGCGTGGCCTCTAGGGGGCGAAAAGCAGGGACAGGGGGCCCCTGGGCAGGCAGCTGCAGGGGTCCAGTGAGCTATGATGGAGAATATATACCTGTGTTGTTCCCTGGGTTGATTCCAGTTCTCTTGAATAACCTGAATGACTTGCTATATTAAGATATCTGGGGAGGCTTCATCACAAATCATGATTCATTAAATCTTTAGTCATTTGTGATTGATTCAACCTCCAATCCCTCTCCCCTTCCTGAGATGTGGATACAATGAAAGAAGTAGGAATGAAAATTCCCACACCCAACTCAGGCAGTTGTTTCCCCTGACAACTTATCCCCATTCTTGGCTTTGCTTGAGGCTTTACAAAACTCATCTCCCTCACATGATAAAGGACTCCCCTTTGCTCTCATCTCTTAGGAAATTCCAATGTTTTAGGAGCTCTGTGCCAGGAATGGGATGCAGACCAAGTTAATATTTCTTTTATAAGTCACAGTATCAATATTTCCTCAATATTCTATTATTCCAGTCTCCATGAGGTAACCAAAGTAAACACCGGTGTGTTTTCTACCATGCCTTTCTCCATTTATGGCATGATTTCCTCACACTTTTGTAATAGTGACGGGTCACGCAGGCCTATCAACCATTGGCTGGCATCCAGGTGGGCACCTTCATCAAGGGATAACTGTAAATGAGCAACCCTTGGTGGTCCAGTTCAGCCATTGCCACTGTCGTTGCCACAGTGGGCTCTTCGCCCTCCCGTTCTTTTGTATAAAAGGAACAGGAATTTATACTGTGGGAAGATGGTTTTCTTGAGACAGTAGCATGCTATCATCTCCGTGGGCCCAATTTCCAATTAAAAATGTTATTCCTAGTTCCAGCAACTCTTCTCCGGATTATTGGCTGGCCCTGAGGTGAGCAGAATGAGACTGGGCTCAAGTGATGCTTTCTTAACGGTGGAAGTTTCAACCACACACATATATAGAAAGCATAGTATTAAAAAAGCCGTGGATCCATTGTCCAGCTCCAGTAATTTCTATACATGGAGAGTATTTTTATATGTGTCCCTCTTTTGTGTTACTTTTGAAACTCATCAGTAGCATCATGCTAATTAATGCATAAACATTCATCAATGGCATGTAATTATTTATAATATTGCCCTGTCATTGTCACACCTAACAACATTAATAATAATGTCCTGGAAAGCAGGGTGTCAAAAGGCCTTTTCACGTTTCACACTTCTGCCCGCCCCCCATCACTCTCTATCACAAACTGGTGGTTTTAGTTGTTCATCTTGTAGACTGAGCTGTGATGACCTTCCCTCTTTAACCGAGATCCTCCCATCCCTGCAGCCCAGCGGCCTGACTTCTGCCTAGAGCCTCCATATACGGGTCCCTGCAAGGCCAGCATTATCAGATACTTCTACAACGCCAAGGCTGGGCTCTGCCAGACCTTTATATATGGCGGCTGCAAAGCTAAGAGCAACAATTTCAAGAGCGCAGAGGACTGCATGAGGACCTGTGGTGGTGCTATTGGGCCCTGGGGTAAGACAGGGGGCAGGGCAGAGGGAGAGGGGAAGGGCTAGGGAAAGTGGTGGCGCTCAGAAGGCCACACACCTTTCCAAAAAAGTGATTTTTTTCCCTTGTTGCCTCCCAAGAGAAGTTGCAGAAGTGTCCGTGGATTGAGCATGTCCTCCATGGACCAGCTTGGTGAAAGGCCACCCCCTAGAAGCCCTGTCATCATAATCTGAGCCTACTCACATGCTCCCATTTTTCAGATGGGAACACCGAGTCAGTCACTCTGCAGAGCAAGTCTGGAGTGCTCCTCAGTGCCCCACCTCAGCCTGGAAAACTCCCTTGTTTATTGTTGGTTATCCTGGTCCTGGGAGGACTGTGGTTGCACATTTCTGGGATGGTCTAGGACCTGTCAGGGTGGACAGTGTCCAGGTCTGGGCCTTCAGAGATGTCATTCAGCAAGTTCCTTTCTTTTTTCAGAGAACCTGTGAACTGTGCTCCCCTGAGATGCTGAAGTATGAGGAGGACCCACCCAAGGCTGGCCTCTATCTGCTTCTGAAAAATTTCAGCCTCCTTTTATTTCTTCTCAACCCTCCCCTCCTCAGCAGAAATCTGTCTCTTTCCTTCCTCCACAGGTCCACTTACTTTAGCCCTATCTCATCCAGTTTGCTCTAAGCACCATGAAAGCAAATCTTCCCTTTGTCCCTCACACTTCCCACAATTTCTGGCACAAAGGAGAAGGTCCAGAAATATTGGAGGAAGGAAGGAATGAA
>NW_011390691.1:0-703 GCF_000754665.1 Bison bison bison
CAGTATTTCGATGCAATCTCAAGAACGACAGAATGATCTCTGTTCGTTTCCAAGGCAAACCATTCAATGTCACAGTAATCCAAGTCTATGGACCGACCAGTAACGCTGAAGAAGCTGAAGTTGAACAGTTCTATTAAGACTTACAAGACCTTCTAGAACTAACACCAAAAAAAAAGATGTCCTTTTCATTATAGGGGACTGGAATGCAAAAGTAGAAAGTGAAGAAACGCCTGGAGCCTATACTTAAGAAATATTAAAACATGTTCACACAAAAACTTGTACGTGAATCCTCATCAGAATTATTTTTTTTCCAGAATTATTCACAATAGCAAAATGTAAAAACAATTCAAATATCCACTAACAGTTTAATGCATAAACAAATGTGGTATATCCATAGACAGAAATATTATTTTGCCACTATAAGAAATAAAGTACTGATAAATAACATGGACAAATCTTGAAAACATTAAAGAATGAAATAAGACAGTCATGAAACTCCATATATATAATTCCATGTATATGAAAGTATGGAATAGGGAAATCTGCAGAGAGAGAAAGCAGATTAGTGAAGTCGCTCAGTCGTGTCCGACTCCTTGCAATCCCATGGACTGTAGCCTACCAGGCTCCTCAGTCCATGGAATTTTCCAGGAAAGAATACTGGAGTGGGTTGCCATTTCCTTCTCCAGGGGATTTTCCCAACCCA
>NW_011390692.1:0-543 GCF_000754665.1 Bison bison bison
AGAATATTTGTTAAACTGGAACACTCCTTTTCACATAGCTGGCTATATAACAGAACTTCATTAGTGAAAAGCCAGTATTTTATATCTTCTGCACACTTTCAAAGAAAGCATGAGTTTAAACTTTTCTTTGCTTCTGGCTACCATTTTCAGAGCTGCTAAATAAGCAGATCTTTATTAGGAAGAGGAAACTGGGCATTGAATGCATTTTGACCTGATGAAGAGCAATTTAGTCCAATCATTAGTCAAGTTTGGAAGGAAATGAAATCAGTTATATCATTTGACTGTTTTTAACTGTTTGATTAAAATCAAATACTTCATTTAGGGTCCCTACAAATGAAAAAGAAAAACGAAATTCAGTGTGTTTCCATAATAAAATTTATAGAATCATATATCTCCATCAGCTTAATTATTTTTAGAACTTGGGAGAATTCTTTCAGTTTCTAGTCTTTGTGGCTGCTGCCGCTAAGTCGCTTCAGTCGTGTCCGACTCTTAGCGACCCCATGGACTGCAGCCCACCAGGCTCCTCCATCCATGGGATTTTCC
>NW_011390693.1:0-744 GCF_000754665.1 Bison bison bison
AAATGAGAGGTATAATGCTTGTTCCCATAGTGCCTTTGCATATGACTTGTTAATAGTTGGGAATGATTAGCTACACGGTTAGAGGTAAGAACTGACCAAGGTCATCACATGGCTGCCTGTGTTGTCCACTGCACTAGCAGAGCTGGGAATTACCCAGGAATTACAATGAAAGCTCTCCAGGGCTGGGGCTTGGCAGGGCTCACATTTTACAAAAAGTGCAGTATTCCTGGAGTTAGAGAGTGGAGAATAGTCCGGACCATGAAAAGCCTTGTACTCTATGATAGTTAGAAGTTTATCATTTATGACATCTCATTCAAATGCTGCTGCTGCTGCTGCTGCTAAGTCACTTCAGTCGTGTCTGACTCTGTGCAACCCCATAGATGGCAGCCCACCAGGCTCCCCCGTCCCTGGGATTCTCCAGGCAAGAACACTGGAGTGGGTTGCCATTTCCTTCTCCAATCATTCAAATGCTAGAGAGTCAAATATGTTAAAATATAATCGAATTTCAATGAAGATACACATCTTTAAACTTTCTCATTATTGAATAAATGTTTTCTTCTTGTTGCATTTCAGAACTGGTAAGTTATGCTGACACTTCTTGACTTATTTTTATCTAGATATCACAGTAAAAATATAGAGAGAGTAGATTAAAAAAATCAGTATATCACCATCAAAGAATCTTTAGTCACAGCTCCATGATTTCTTCAAGTTCATAGCCTTTTGAATGTATTAATTTTACAGAAC
>NW_011390694.1:0-558 GCF_000754665.1 Bison bison bison
ATTAGAGTAGAATGAGCCAAAGGATGCCACCAAATCTGATGTATCCTCACTTTTGGATCTTTGAAGTAAGTGTTCATATTCTCTTTAAGTTGAAGATAAGGATGAGTTGGTTTTACGTGTACAGATTCTTGTTCTGAAACACTGAGATGACTTTATGTATTCAGTAGTACTTGCTTTTCCCTACATATTATGAGAAATTGTTTTGTCTACCACTCTTGCTGCAATAGGTTTATACGGATTTTGTATTTAAGATGTATCTGTGGGAAGAAATTAATATAAAGTTCCAGATGTATCCCTTCCATCCACCAAGGTCCTTGGCTACCATAAGTTTCTTGCCAGTTTGGATGTCCACATCACATTTATGTGGGTGCACACTGCAGTGGATTTCTGTATCCCACCACTCCAATGTATCCCATGATATTTCTTGAAATGTTCCTTCATTTAGTGTGATGATCTCTGGATTTCTCTCTATTGGTGAAGAGGGCATACTTTCAAATTTCAATCCTGATTAAAGCTTCATTCCAGACCTATATCACACTTCTTTATCCATTCCTCTAT
>NW_011390695.1:0-634 GCF_000754665.1 Bison bison bison
GTGTAAATTTGTGGGTGGGGAAACAGTTGCAGGCAAGACCCTAACTTGTACATATCTTTTCTAGTTTATGTACAAATGAGTGCCCAATTTAAAAGACAACTACATGATGTCATGAAACTGATAAAGATCATTTTTAATTACTTCCATGTCCAGCTTCCCCAAAGGGCAATTCCATTGATGGGACTGGAGATATACTGAATTCATGGTGACTTAGAAGGAAAAGAAGAAGAAAGATGAATGTCCACAGATGTGTGGTTAATTTAAACCAGTATTCATCTCTTCTGAGAATGACCTGTGAACACATAGGCTAGGTGTCAAATCTTGTGAAAGAAAAAGATCACAATTATCCTGGGGAACCAGAGAGAAATAAGAGGTCAATGGAAGCATTCCACACTATTCTATTTAATGCATATTCAGTATTCACTGCAACACTGATGCTAATTTTTCCAACCTAAGAGATTCTTTTGTGAACATTTTTGTACTTAAGTCTTTATATAAAAGCAATTCTAGGGTATATACCTGGAAGTGGAGTTTTGGGATCATGTACAAGGGCATCTTAAACTTTCTCAGATATTAGCCAAATGTAATCTAAAGTACCGTAAAATATTTCTATTTATATGCAAGCAGTGTGTTA
>NW_011390696.1:0-536 GCF_000754665.1 Bison bison bison
AGGATGAGATGGCTGGATGGCATCACCGACTCGATGGACATGAGTTTGAGTAACTCCAGGAGTTGGTGATGGACAGGGAGTCCTGACATGCTGCTATTCTTGGGGTCGCAAATAGTCGGACACGACTGAGCGACTGAACTGAATTGATGTATATTTTTAGATGTACAGAATGCTTTACAGATCCTTTCCTAACTGATATTTTTCAACAGACAAAGGCAAAGGATTTCTCTGAAGGGGTAAATATGCACAAAAAAATATATGCACTTTTGGGTATTAGAGAAAATCTTGAGTTTTTTGCGAAAAGCCTAAGCCTTCTTAGAACAGATTAGTGGATTATGAACTGATGGTTAGTCCTAGTGGTGTACTGGGGACACGACTCTTCAAATAGTAGTTTGTGAGGAAGGGTCATCCCTAATGAAGAGTTTGAGTGAAGGGATAGGGATTGGAAAGCACAATGTATGTTTGGGAGATAAGAAAAAACCACAGCCTTTCCTATAGGGAAATAAGGGGATTAGGCTGGAGAGTCAATGTGGACA
>NW_011390697.1:0-534 GCF_000754665.1 Bison bison bison
CTCCCTCAGCTCCTGGCTCTGGACCAACTACTTTTTATTGAACAACACAGAGAAAACAGGCTGTCAGGTGTGAACTTCTTGACCTCCCCACTCCATATCTGCAATTTTAAAAATTTAAATGCTGCCATACTTCCTTGTTTCCTAACAGGAAGTATTGTTCTGCTTTCATTCCAAAGCTAATCCTTCCACCTTCCACTGATACCATCCATTCCAGATTCCTCTGTGATCATGTCTCATCAATAACAGATTCTCTTTCATTTCCACTGGCTCCATCTTTCAGTAGGAAGATACACCTAAGACTGTCACATCTTAAGGGAGAGAGGAAGATAGATTTATATTTAGTCCCTACTATACCAGTGACTCTTGCTTTTTTCATGATCCAGCAGATATTGGCAATTTGATCTCTCGTTCCTCTGCCTTTCCTAAAACCAGCTTGAACATCACCCTGCTTATTTAACTTATATGCAGAGTACATCATGAAAAACACTGGGCTGGAAGAAGCACAAGCTGGAATCAAGATTGCCGGGAGAAATA
>NW_011390698.1:0-552 GCF_000754665.1 Bison bison bison
TATAAGTTGTTCTGATTATTGTGTCAATACCTTATTATTAATAAATGCTGTGCCACATTCAAGAAAATTGCATGAATGATGGCCTGATAGAGGAGGAGATGATGTGTTGACTGAACATCACTGACATTTGTGGTGTAACTGAAACTCACTGTTCTAAGCTGTGGATCATGTCATGTTTTAAATATGTGAATGTATTATTTTATCAGTAATAAAACAGTTGAATTCCCAAATGTATACCATTCTGTTACAAAGTTTTAAAATGGGAAACAAATGTTGACCATTTCTTAAAATTAATTTATCTAAGAGACATTTTTATTCTTAGATTCAATCTGAACACTACTTTATTTCATGGCCACTGCTTGGCTCTCTGCTGCTGCACTACAACTTCTAAGCATTCTGTGGTCGTGTAAGCTCAAGAAATGCAAAGAGACACGTGTACCCCAATGTTCATCGCAGCACTGTTTATAATAGCCAGGACATGGAAGCAACCTAGATGCCATCAGCAGATGAATGGATAAGAAGCTGTGGTACATATACACAATGGAGTATTAC
>NW_011390699.1:0-601 GCF_000754665.1 Bison bison bison
CCCATCTTTAAGTATATGAAATTATTACATTCATTTAACAGACAATGAAACCAATGAGCATCTGGAGTATTTGTATAACTCTGAACAAGTGTTAATCTAGCTAACTAGTAGCAGCACTGGGATTCAAACCCAGATAACTCTGAGGCTAATTCCCACACCCCATCTACCACATGCTGCCTTGAAGACATTCTTTAGCACTTCTCACTGGCCTCACTGGTATTCCGGAATGACCATTCTGGCAGGTAGTAAGAGGACGTGTTTAGGAAGCAGAACAAAGCAGAATTTGAAGACTATATCTTCATATTAAAATAGAAATAAACATTTCTAACATGGAGAATTCTTTAATTAAATCAAAGAACCCAGATAAAGAAGTTAGCACCATTACTAGGAAAGACTAAGAACACACACACACAGATACACACCTTGCTACTTCTCTTACCCTCTTTCTCATTCAGTTCAGTTCAGTCACTCAGTCATGTCTGACTGTTTGCAACCCCATGGACTGTAGCACTCCAGGCTTCCCTGTCCATCACTAACTCCCAGAGCTTGCTCAAACTCATGTCTGTTGAGTCAGTGATGCCATCCAACCGTCTCATCCTCT
>NW_011390700.1:0-523 GCF_000754665.1 Bison bison bison
TCACAACAACCCTGTCCTGACAGCACGCGGGCTGTGATCGCAGGGGCGGCAAGCGGGCCATGCTCTGTGAGAACCACGGGCCCTGGGTTCGCGGGGGGCACACCCGCATGCCTGCTCACACAGCCTGCGTGGCTTCGTGTGTGACACATAGCTCACGGAGGATGCTGGTGACCAGCTCGTGAGAGGAGACGTGCTCCCCGTGCCCCGGGCCCCACACCCACGGCCGCTGCGCTCCCTCCTCGGACTGCCTGTGGCGAGCCCGCGCTGGCAGCAGACAGCGGCAAACCCGAGGCACACGTTCTACCTTCCTAAGCTGGGAAGGAAGTTCGAACCGTTTAGCCTCCTGAGTGGTAGAGCTTCCGGAAGACAAAAGGTCGGACTACAAGGCCGACCTGGGATGGACAGCAGAGATGCCAGGGGAGAGGAGAAACCAAGCCTGGAGAGGAAGATCACAGCAGAAGGGTGCCCCCTGGCGGCTGTTAGTGACCCTGCTCTGGGAGGGTCTGTGAGCACCGGACACCGG
>NW_011390701.1:0-506 GCF_000754665.1 Bison bison bison
GATAGATCTGTGTTACCCCCCAAAATATAATGGTAGTATAACTGCTTGAAATAAGGTAAAAGCTCATTTAAAAAGTATTTGACATAATAAAAATATTTCCTTAGATTTGCTACATCTACATCAAAAAATAATAAACATGGAAAATGCACCCAGACCTGATTTAGATGTTACAAAAAGAGCTGAGTCTTTTGTTAAAAAACTTTTTCGACATGTACCTACCGTCAGTAGTATTTGGTACTTCGGAACAGCCATAAAAAGACTATTCTTAATAATTTTAACTGTTTTATTTCCTACACCTTGTTTAATTAAAAACTGATGTTCTATAGATGATAAAGACTTCCATCTATAAAAATTGTCTGCGGTTAAAAAAACATAAACGTACGCTTATATAAAAAAAAAGGGAGAGATGTGGGGAGCTGCCCGTGAGAATGGGGTCCTTTGCCTGAAGGACACAGCTCTGGGAGCTGCCTCAGTCCTTGAGGGTTTGCTTGCAAACATAGCTCTCT
>NW_011390702.1:0-548 GCF_000754665.1 Bison bison bison
ACCACTGCAGATTTAAAGCCTTTGTTTAATTGCTTAAAAAGCGATCCTAATCCCAGTTCTAAGAGAAAGTTGACTAGTGAGGCAGAGTCGGCTCTTGTTAAAGTGGATGAGTCTTTAAATGATCAGTTAACTAGGATTAATATTACCAGAGGATGGGATTTAATTATTCTTGCCACAGAGCATACACCTACAGGATGCTTGTGGCAAGAAGGCCCATTGGAATGGCTCCATCTACCAGTGACCCCAAGAAAAATAGTTTTATCTTATCCCAGCTTGGTGGCACAATTAAATATAAAAGGTAGAAAAAGAAGTGTGGAACTTTAAAAAAAAAAAAAAGAAGTAGCAAATATAGTGATTCCATTTAGGATCCATTCAATAAGGATCAACTGCAATTTCTTTTACAAAATAGTGATGATTGGCAAGTTGCCCTGATAGATTTCAGGGGTCAAATTTTGTTTCATTTACCCTCAAGCCCCCTATTGCATTTTTTGAAAACACATCCAGTGATTTTTCCAAAGAAATTTTCTATTCAACCTTTGGAAGGGGCA
>NW_011390703.1:0-559 GCF_000754665.1 Bison bison bison
AAAATAAATAAAATTATTATTTTTTAAATGGCTGCATTTGCCTTTCCACTGACGTACCCTGAGGCACAGCCTGTAACTTCCTTACAGGTCAAGGATCTGAACTTAATGAACTTAAATGATTGATTTTGCCATGTTTTTCACCTTCACTATGCTCTTAGTAATTCTTACAGAAATTGAAGAAAACAATTTCACTAAAGTTCTTGGTCTGTCTGTACACACATGTGGACTTGAGTGGTTTGTCTCAGTACAGATCTTGTCACGCAATGAAGCAAAATGTTCTATTTCTGTCTGCTGAAATCCAATCAGTAGCTTTATTGTTACTTCACATCCCAGAGGATGAGAAAGAGAATGCAACAGTTTCTTCCTTCAACACCTCAGCAAGGTTTGTTTACCTTAATAAAACCAACCATATGCAGTTTGCACCTAACCAGCTACTTCTTAATTGTCCAATTGTCTAAACAATATGACATAGAATTTATTGGTATAGACGCTATGCTAAAATGTAATACTCTTTCATTTATGCATTATTTCACACACACAAGTTCTTTCTCCAACAAAA
>NW_011390704.1:0-522 GCF_000754665.1 Bison bison bison
AAGATGGGGTACAAAACACTTCTTAACAACTTAGGTCATTAACTACATGAACAAGCCTGCCTCATCTAATGGAGATCAGTTGGACCATCTCTTACATTCCTACTGTTTTTTTTAGGGTCCCATGGGTGTTCCCGGCTTTCTTGGCATCAATGGAATTCCGGTGAGTGTGTTCATGAAGCATTTTGAAACTTTATTTTATTGAAGTAGACTTGATTTACAAGATTGTGTTCACTTCTGCTACACAGCAGAGTGATTCGGTTATACATGTGTATATATTCTTTTTCATGTTCTTTTCCATGATGGCTTATCACAAAATATAGAATATAGTTCCCCTGGGTTATACCTTGTTGTTTATCCATTCCATAGAGGCAATTTTAATACAACTTCTAGTTTCTGCCTCATAGCTCAAGTATTTTGGTCTTAACCACATCCTGTCTCAGGCATGCATGATCAGGGCTAAGTGTTGAGATGTGCTTGGTAAGGTTTGAAGAGCAGTGCTCACCCACACTTTCCTTGGGATTC
>NW_011390705.1:0-538 GCF_000754665.1 Bison bison bison
ACTACTGAGCCCTCATCTCACGCACTGCACTGAACCAGGCTGGGTCCAGACCTTGTCAAAACCCTCGACAAAAACTCCTAAGCCCACATCTCAGTCCCTGCATTAAAATAGGCTGGGTCAAGCCCTTGTTCAAACCCCCGACAAACACTCTTGAGCCTGCATCACTGTCCCTGCACTGAACTAGGCTGTGTCCTGCACTTGTTCAAGACTCTGACAAACACTCCTGAGCCAACATCTTGGTTCTTGCACTGAACCAGGATAGTTCCAGCATTTGTTCAAGCCCTGGCAAATGATCCTGAGCTGACACCTCTCTCCCTGCCACTGAAGTAAGGTGCGTCCTCCCCTTGACCAATACCCCAGGAACCACTACGATCCCATATCTCACTCACTGCACTGAAGTTCGCTGGTCCCTGCCCTCATTCAAATCCCTGACAAACACTCCTGGCCAACATCACCATCCCTGCACTAACTAGAATGGTTCTACTTGTTCAAGCCCCCAGAAAACCCATCCTAGCTGACAACTCACTGCCTGCCCCTG
>NW_011390706.1:0-516 GCF_000754665.1 Bison bison bison
TGAAATAAAGTTTGACTATTACTACTGCTTAAATATTAAACATAAAAGTACTTTCCAGTATAGGTTTTAGAAGTTTAATGTTAGTGTCATGAGACGGTCATAAAGGTTTAAACAATATCCCAATTACTGCTGCTGCTGCTAAGTCGCTTCAGTCATGTCCGTCTCTGTGCGACCCCATAGACGGAAGCCGACCAGGCTCCCCTGTCCCTGGGATTCTCCAGGCAGCCATCCATAATTTACCTGAACTGTTTCCAAAATCCTCTGGGCACATAGTACTGTAGTCGAGAAGCAGCTAAATGACCAAAGATGACCTGAAGGTGTCTCAAAACACCAATATTGTACTCTTTTCTGTCTTCTGTTTTACTTAATGCTGGTTTGTCTTCAAATTGTTGAGGGTATCCAAATACATCATCTCTGGGATCAACATTGCTCTGGAAAGCAAAACATATCACTAATGAGCTAATCGAACTTCAAAGTACAGTAAAAACTATGTTGAGACAAATGCTGAATGATCAG
>NW_011390707.1:0-674 GCF_000754665.1 Bison bison bison
GAATATTCTTGGAGATACACTAATTAAATGAAATTTGATTTCAAGTTTTCTTTTGATAATAGCATAACACAGATTTAAAGAGGTATATTCTAGATCACCCAAACAACTGCAATCTGTTGAGAAGTAAAATGTTTCCATCTATATTTACAACCATACTGGGACTTAGCAATCATAAAAAGGACACTATTTAATATTTAATCCACTTGATCTTCAACATTAAACCAAAATCTTTGGGATTCAGTAAGTCTTTGTGCTGTTGATGTTTACAGGTTATATACATCATTCAAGAATTTAAAATGCTGTCATATTCAATTAATAAGTAGAAAAGCTCAGCAAATAGAATTAATGTGCATGACTGATCTGTAACTTGATAAATATGGCTTGACTACTATATTGTTTGATTGAGGTATAAACACAAGGCAAGTTGTAAGAAAACTGTTCCAGTTGAAAAAACCAAGCTTATATAAATAGAAAAATATAAACAAATTTAAAATGAAGTGACTTTTCATATTTTCAAAAGCTTTTTCTTCCCATAAATGTTTTATAAAATGATACTTACAAATATTTGAGAAAGATTCAACGTATGGCTTATTTATTTTGTCTATGAAATGTCTCAAAAAATATTTTCCACTCACTCAACTAACATCTTAATTTTATTATTAGTTGGTAGATTT
>NW_011390708.1:0-469 GCF_000754665.1 Bison bison bison
AACTTTGACTGAAATACTTGCTTCAGACTTATTGAAAGTAGAATTAATGTTGTTTTTGTTTTTTTTTTTGACCTCCTACTTTTAGATTTGGGGTGATGGTTCAGAATTAGATGTGTTCACAGTAATGGATGCCACTTCCACCAATCTTGTTGAAGGGGTTCCAGTGATACCTGAATAAAAACTCTTGTTTCAGGAGGTAATCCTTCTAGATGCTGAGGCTTCCTATATATTTGATGACACTGGGTCTTGTGCTGTCTTTTCTCTTTAAAAGTTAAAAAGTGTAGCTGACATTTGGAACACTGATGAAAACTTTTCCCAGTGCTGTCTATAATGACATATGTATGGTGTTGCAGTTTTAAAAATTTGGAGACAAAAGGGGCAAAGTAAACTCTTAATGTTACAATGGTATGCTCTGAAATGTGCATCCACATCTGCAAAGAATGATGATCTGTAACTGCAAACCTGGCAT
>NW_011390708.1:4895-5239 GCF_000754665.1 Bison bison bison
CCCAATGCTCATTGCAACAGTATTTCTAATAGCCAGGCCATGGAAGCAACCTAAATGTCCATCAGCAGATGAATGGATAAGAAAGCTGTGATATATATACACAATGGAGTATTATTCAGCCGTTAAAAAGAATACATTTGCACCAGTCCTAATGAGGTGGATGAAACTGGAGCCTATTATACAGAGTGAAGTAAGCCAGAAAGAAAAAGCACCAATACAGTATACTAACACATATATATGGGATTTCAAAAGATGTAACCATAACCCTGTATATGAGACAGCAAAAGAGACAAAGATGTATAGAACAGTCTTTTGGACTCTGTGGGAGAGGAAGAGGGTGGGAT
>NW_011390709.1:0-635 GCF_000754665.1 Bison bison bison
CAGAGTGCTTACAGCCTTTTTGGTTTTAATAGTTTCAAGAGAAGTGTCTAGATACCTATCAAAATAAGTATTCCATTCAGTCTGTTTGATCTTATTGATGGCTTTTTAATTAATTTATTATTATTTACTTTTTATAACTGTGCATACAAAAATATAAATTTTAGAATGTCAAAGGAACCACAACTTGACCATTTTAGATTGAGATTTTCTTTAGTGTAATTTCCCCAATTAAGTAGGTATTTCCAAGTATGTTTTTTATGTACACAACCGTGGCTGGGGTCTAAGTTAGAAGCTTGCTTTCCGATGCCCCTACTTTTTGTGTTTTAGAGACTCTATTTCCCTTTTTAAAGTTGAATTTGTCAGGGATAAAATTTACTATTGAAATTGTGTGGTAGGTCAGTGTGAAATGGACCAGGTCCTTGCCCCGCTACCTGCCTTTTGTCTGTGGAAAACTTAAGTCAAATAATAAGTTTAATAAGAGAAGCAAGAATGTGAACACAAAGGAAAACAGTCAAAGGAGACTATATAATAATAATAATGTAGTCTATAAGCACAGTCAAGGACCTTTAGTTCTTTCTCAAGGGCTATAGATAGTATTGCAAACCACATCCTGTCAGCTGTATTATAGATACCAA
>NW_011390710.1:0-608 GCF_000754665.1 Bison bison bison
GTACCCTGGCTCCAGTGTTTCTGATGGCCAGAGTATGTATCTTTCCCTATGACCTGCATGGTTTTGCTATCCAACTTTCATCACCGGTTAGGTCAGTTTCTATACTTCATACTCACAAGCGTACTGTCAGGTGCTTTTCATGCACATATGCACACACATGCTTGTGTACACACCAACATCCCTGAGAGGAATTGCACATATGCAGAAGTACAAACTTTCTTGTTCAGGAGCATCAGTTTTGGTAAGCACCCTATTTTCTTTGTCCTGGTTATTTTCTTTCACTTTCTCATCGATCATGTGAGGTTGCACTTCCAGCTCTGTGACTTAGCCTCAAAGGTTACAAAATTTTGGCATTTGCTCCTGACAAGGACCAATCTGCAGAGCATTGCGCAGGGTTGGAAATGCTCGCCCTAGAGACCTGAAAGACATGTGCCTGCATTCTGCATTCTCCCATCACCTTGGACAGCTTCACAGTACCAGTCATGCTGGCCTGATCCATTGCCTGTGCATTCTTTCAGGAGACCAGAAAAAAAGGATGTCTGGGCTCAGCTGACTTGGAGAACTGCTTTCTCAGTGTGTTCCTATCTAGGTCATTCCTGGTCAATGTT
>NW_011390711.1:0-508 GCF_000754665.1 Bison bison bison
GTCTGAATTTGGCAATAAGGAGTTCATGATCTGAGCCACAGTCTGCTCCCAGTCTTGTTTTTGCTGACTATATAGAGCTTTTCCATCTTTGGCAGCAAAGAATATAATCAATCTGATTTCAGTATTGACCATCTGGTGATGTCCACATGTAGAGTCTTCTCTTGTGTTGGTGGAAGAGGGTCTTTGCTATGACCAGTGCTTTCTCTTGGGAAAACTCTATTAGCCTTTGCCCTGCTTCATTTTGTACTCCAAGGCCAATAGTGTATGGCAATGTCCATTTCCCCTTCATTCTACCACCATCAGTCATTAACAGCTTTTTTCTTTACTTCCAAATATGATCTCTTCATTATTCCCAGACACGCCCCAGTAAAGAGTCACCTCAGAAGATCTGTCCTTAGACTTATAGGTTTACATGCTCCTTTGCTAGGGTTGCCAGATTTAGCAAGTAAACACATAGGATGCCCAGTTGTACTTAAACTTCAGATGAACAAAGAAATATTTCTTGCAA
>NW_011390712.1:0-566 GCF_000754665.1 Bison bison bison
AGATCTAAAGGTAAAACATAAACGATAAATTTCCAGAAGAAAATGTAGAAGGAAATCTTCCTGATTTGGGTTATGCAAAGAGATCTTTGACATGATCCCTAAAACATGAAGCATAGAAAAGATTCATAAATTTAAAACCTTTGATCTGTGAATATCAATGTTAAGATAATGAAACTGCATGCTACAGACTGGGAGAAAACTGTTTGTGAATCACAGCCATGACAAAGGACTTAGAATCTGTAAAGAACTCTCAGAGCATCAAATTAAAAAAAAAAAGCATTAGGACTTCCCTGGTGGTTCAATGGTTAAGAATCTGACTGTAAGAGGACATGGGCTCAATCCCTGGTCTGGGAAGATTCTACATGCCTTTGGGCAACTAAGACCCTGCTCCACGATTACTGAGCTGGTGCTCTAGAGTCTGGGAGCCACAACTACTGAAGCCCACATGCCCCAGAACATGTGCTCTGCAAGAAGAGAAGCCAGGAAATGCAGCAATGTGGTGCTCAAGCGCTGCAACTAGAGAAAGTGCACATGCACAATGAAGACCCAGTGCAGTCAAAAATGAA
>NW_011390713.1:0-555 GCF_000754665.1 Bison bison bison
CTAAAGATTTCCACAAGGACAACTCCATTCACTACCTGTTGTTCGTTCGGTCGTAGGTGCCTTACTAGTTGGGAAGTGCTAATGCAACAGCACACCTTCTCTTCTGGCTGTCTTAGCATCCCATGCCGTCCGTAAGTCAACCAGCCTAGACCAAAGGCATAGTTCGTTGATGGAACATTAAAAGAAAGGAGCCCAAAGAATGTTTCCTTTTTCTTTGTCTTTAGTCCTTCTCTTAAAAATGGCATTTCAAGAGCTCTAGAACCTCAGCGCGGAGGGAGGTGGCAATGTCCCTGAGATACGATAAAAATGCATAGGGAGAAAATAATAGCAAATGAAGCAACCGACAAACAACTAATCTCAAAAATATACAAGCAACTCCTACAGCTCAACTCCAGAAAAATAAACGACCCAATCAAAAAATGGGCCAAAGAACTAAATAGACATTTCTCCAAAGAAGACATACAGATGGCTAACAAACACATGAAAAGATGCTCAACATCACTCATTATCAGAGAAATGCAAATCAAAACCACTATGAGGTACCATTTCACACCA
>NW_011390714.1:0-550 GCF_000754665.1 Bison bison bison
TTTATCTTTGGGACACATACCTTTAAGTTTCTTGTTAAGTTTGTTTCTTCTAGAATACAACAAATCTCCGAATGGTAGTACAAGAATATTCCTTCATCAATACCAAAACAATGATGAAACAAGTCACCTTATCATTCCATAGACTCTCTCCTTCCATAATTGCACCCTGACAGAGAGCAGGCAAAGGGAACCCAGAGGCCCACAATGCTCCTGTATAGCTTGAAGAAGTCAGAGCAGTCATCACTCTTTTTCCTTTGAGACTGGGTATCCAAATGCCTGAGAAGGGAAATAGGTAGATAGTTAGACATGAGCAAGGTATCAACAGGGGCCAAAGAAGTGGCCCTAAAAATAAAGAGAGGGAGGAATGTGGTGACCCAGGGACTAAAGAGTAGATAAAACTAAGGGGGGTCTTGGAATGCAAGAACAGAAAAAATCAGACCCTTATCATCCTTCCCTCCCCTACATTGCAACTATTAATGGATTTCAGGTACTCCTGAGCAGTATAACCTATCTTCCCTCCTACCCCACACAAGGAGAAGATATTTGCCTT
>NW_011390715.1:0-600 GCF_000754665.1 Bison bison bison
AAGTTCACTGTGTCTCCACAGTTTAGTTTCTTCTTTAGGGCTCTGCATGATTTTATACTGGGTGATTTTGCAAAGATGCCTTCTGTGAAGGGCCCTTTTTGATTGATAAAGTAAAGCATATCCTATAGGGAAGGAAAGAAAAGAAAACTGTGGGACGTTTCATGTCTAGAAGCCCAGAGCACAAGCTTGCTCCTGTTTTGACAGAGCTGTGGTATATGAGGGTACAGTTCTAGAACAGCACCGAAGTCAATTTGAAAATTTTTCTTCAGTGTCTCTAAATATATTTTCGACCCAACAATTGATCTGAAATTCATACACTGAAACACTGTAAACACTTGGTAATCAGATTTTCCGTTTCAGTGAATTTACTGTGTTAAACGTCTCTGCTTTGAGGCTTTTGTAGATTCACCCTCTCCTCCTTCACTGCTCCTTTCCCTTTATTGCCTATTATAGATGCTCTTCCCTAAGTGTGGAAATCTTTTTGCCATATTCATGCTCCATTTGTTTCTTCCCCTTCCAGGGACTGTCCACCCCATTCAGTCCTGTTTCCTGTATTCCCTGCCCTAAAAATCAGGCTCAATACGCCTCTCCTCCTTCTCC
>NW_011390716.1:0-528 GCF_000754665.1 Bison bison bison
GCAGAAATAGAATTATACTCAGAAGCCCTGACTCCTTCTCAGACTCTTTCCACTACACCTCACAGGTCAACGATTTGCTCTTCCTAATGTATTGAGTTTCTCTCAGCTCTGGAAAATCCTAAGAAATCTCATATTAAAAGAATAATATGAGATGTCCTTTGTATGAATACACGATGCACAGAGTTAGGGAGTCCAAATAGTCTCTTGAATAGAAGTCCTTAGTAAGTACAATGGATGTAGATAAAATCCATAATCTCATTTACGCCACAGTGTTAACAAAAACTGGACAGCACTTTACCGTTACAAAGCATTTTAATAATGCCTTACAGCTTTCAAGCACACTTGAATGTATTATCTCATTTAGCAGGGAGTGTATGCATTTTTAAAAGATGCCTGGAGGTGGCAATGTCTTCACTGGCTGGAACTACTCTTTCGCTGTGGATGGCAAGTACTGAGGAGAAAGGAAAGAGGGTCTGGTAAGGGAGCTTTGGCAACCCCAGTCTGCAGGACTCAGAACGCAACACCTAG
>NW_011390717.1:0-589 GCF_000754665.1 Bison bison bison
AGTACATCTGAGATTAAGAAAGAGGTCTTCAACGAGACTGTCACCAGTTAATAATCAGTGTAGACAGGAATTCTCTAGTGTCCCGTGATCCTGGTCTCAGTGTGAAAGGTTGTAATGGAATGCAAAGAGCTGGGATTCTTGGCCTCCAGAGGAGAGGAATTCAATCTGGGGCCAGAGATAAGGCTGGATCACTCAGAGCTTTGTATAATAAAATTTATTAAAATATCAATGAGATAGAGAAAAATTCTCATATAGGCATCATAATGGGGCAGAAAGAGTACCCTCCTGCTAGTCTTCAGCTGGATATTATATAGTCACTATTAGTCTGTTAATGAAAGAAAGGAATGTTTTAAAACTCAGAGTGGTACCAGGCCCCCTCACACATAAGATGCATTTTGGGATAATCTTGGCATCAGATGATTCATCCCGGGCCATAAAATGATTGTCTTGAAGAAGGATAGATTACCATACACATGATTCATTTACATAGATTAAGGAAATACTATCTGAGTATGACATACTGGTTTGTAAAGTAGGTTCTGAGCCATTAGGAGGAACTGACTTAAGAACAGAGTTTGGGGTAAAAGCA
>NW_011390718.1:0-520 GCF_000754665.1 Bison bison bison
GTTTTTGCCCTTAGTCCCAGAGCATACGAGAATTTGTGTGCACACTTTAAGAGTGAAGTCTCTGTTTCCCACAGCCCTCTGACTCTTCTGAAAGTAAGCCCCACTGGCCTTGAATGCCAAATGTTCTGGTGACTTGTCTTCTTGGTGCAGGTTTCCCAGGCTGGAGAGCCTCATGTGTGGCTTGGACACTTCGCTTCTTTGGGGGAACCTCTGTAATTGTAATCATGCACCAGTTTGTCAGTCACACAACCCAATGGTATGAGTCTTGATTTATATTCCATCTCTGCCCCTCCACCTGTCTCATTTGTGGTTCCTTATGTCTGTAGTTGTAGAAAATCTTTGCTGGTAGTCCTGAAGTAATTGTCACTGATACTTGCTCTGTAATTAATTGTAATTTTGGTGTGCCCATGGGAGGAGGTGAGCTCAGGGTCTTCCTACTCTCCCATCTTGGCCACTGTCAAGGTTCTTAAGCATGTATACATCTGTACTGTGTGCATGCATGCTGAGTTGCTTCAGTTGT
>NW_011390718.1:4556-5019 GCF_000754665.1 Bison bison bison
GGGTTAGTAGAAAGAAAGAAATCTTAAAAATTAGGGCAGAAATAAATGCAAAAGAAACAAAAGAGACCAGAGCAAAAATCAGCAAAACCAAAAGCTGGTTCTTTGAGAAGTTAAATAAAATTGACAAACCATTAGGCAGACTCATCAAGAAACAAAGGGAGAAAAATAAAATCAACAAAATTAGAAATGAAATTGGAGAGATCACAACAGACAACACAGAAATACAAGGGATCATAAGAGACTATTAATAGCAGTTCAGTTCAGTTAAGTTCAGTTTCTCAGTTGTGTCGCAGCATGCCAGGCCTTCCTGTCCAACACCAGCTCCCAGAGTTCACTGAGACTCATGTTTATCGAGTCAGTGATGCCATCCAGCCATCTCATCCTCTGTCCGTCCCCTTCTCCCTCTTCGCCCCCCAATCCCCTCCCAGCATCAGAGTCTTTTCCAATGAGTCAACTCTTCGCA
>NW_011390719.1:0-669 GCF_000754665.1 Bison bison bison
AAAAAAAAAAAAAAAAATGACCAAATGATTGCTGTTTGTTTCCAAGGCAGGCCATTCAGTATCACAGTAATCCAAGTCTATGCCCCAACCAGTAATGCTGAAGAAGTTGAAGTCGAACAGTTCTATGAAGACCTACAAGACCTTCTAGAACTAATACCCCAAAAAGATGTCCTTTTTCATCATAGGGGACTGGAATGCAAAAGAAGTCAAGAGATACACAGAGTAATAGGTATGTTTGGCCTTGGAATACAATATGAAGCAGGACACAGGCTAACAGAGTTTTTCCAAGAAAACACACTGGTCATAGCAAACACCCTCTCCCAACAACACAAGAGAAGATTCTAAACATGGCCATCACCAGATGGTCAATACCAAAATCAGATTGATTATTCTTTGAAGCCAAAGATGAAGAAGCTCTATACAATCAGCAAAAACAAGACCAGGAGCTGGCTGTGGCTCAGATCATAAATGCTTAGTGCCAAATTCAGACATAAATTGAAGAAAGTAGGGAAAACCACTAGGTGATTCAGGTATGACCTAAATCAGATTCTTTACGATTACACAGTGGAAGTGAAAAATAGATTCAAGGGATTAGATCTGATAGACAGAGGGCCTGAAGAACTATGGACAGAGGTTGGTAACACTGTACAGGAGGCAGTGATCAAGACT
>NW_011390720.1:0-746 GCF_000754665.1 Bison bison bison
GGAGGATGAGATCTAAATCCTCATATTCTGTTATGGAAAGTCAATGTTCAAAATTTAAATATCAAGAAGAAATAATATAAACTTAAAAAATGACATCAATATAATGACAAAAGTTAAATGGGAAGAAGTTAAAAGGATGAAGTAACCTAATAGAACTATTTGACTCTTTAAGGTATATATATGTATAATTGGATAAAAAAGAAAATGAACAGCCATGACTTATACAGCATGGTGAATGTTTAAGTGAAAGAATAACAAGGGGGGAGGAGCCAAGATGGCGGAGGAGTAGGACAGGGAGAACACTTTCTCCCCCACAAATTCATCAGAAGAGCATTTAAACGTCGAGTAAATTCCACAAAACAACTTCTGAATGCCGGCAGAGGACATCAGGCACCCAGAAAAGCAATCCAACTCTTCGAAAGGAGGTAGGAAAAGATATAAAAGACAAAAAAAGAGACAAAAGAGGGAGGGACGGAGCTCCGTCCCGGGAAGGGAGTCTTAAAAAGAGAGAAGTTTCCAAACACCAGGAAACCTTCTCACTGCCGAATCTGTGCCGAGCTTTGGAAGCACAGAGGGCAACATAACAGGAAGAAAAATAAATAAACAATTAAAACTCGAAGATTGCGAGTCCTACGGTAACTCCCCCAGTGGAGAAGCAGCGCAGACGCCTGCAGGCGCCATTAACAAGCGGGGGCTGGGCAGGGAGGCGCAGCGCGGGCTGCATCGCTTAGAGTAAGAATCTGGCC
>NW_011390721.1:0-771 GCF_000754665.1 Bison bison bison
TTTGAAAACACAAAATCAAGGCAGCTCTGGTCAGAATGAAAGGATGTAAGAAATGAGCTCAGGATACAGACTCTAGCTTCTATTAAGAGAATAACCCGACTGATTAATCACAAAGACTTGAGGATGAGATGCAGTTCTACAGAGTTCAACAACAGTTCTGTTGCTGTTTAGTTACTAAGTTGTGTCCAACTCTCTGCAACTCCATGGACTACAGCCCACGAGCTCCTCTGTCCATGGGATTTCCCAGGCAAGAATACTGGAGTGGGTTGCCATTTCCTTCTCCAGGGAATCTTCCCAACTCAGGGATCGAACCCTTGTCTCCTGCATTGGCAGGCAGATTCTTTACCACTGAGCCACCAGGGAAGCCCACAGAATTTTGTAGAAGGAAGCAACACCTGTCATTATGTAGCTAGATCTGGACTATGGTTACTGAGACCTATAATAAAAAGATTTATGTTTCCACATACAGTGAGCTATCTTCACTGTGTCACAACCAATCCCTTATTCATAGAAGTGGTTATCCCCTGAAAAGAAAACTGAAAGCCTGTCATAGTCCGTTCAGGCTGCTATGGAGGAATACCATAGATTGGGTGGTTTAAACAACTGACATTCTTTTCTCACAGTTCTGAAGGCTGGGAAGTCCAAGATCAAGAAGCCTGCAGATCTGATGTCTAGTGAAAGCCTGCTTCAGGATTCTTGCCATATCCACACATGGCAGAGAGAGAGAGCAAAGCCAAGCTCTCCTGTCTGTTCATATGAGAAAACCAATAC
>NW_011390722.1:0-555 GCF_000754665.1 Bison bison bison
ACTAAGGGCTGCAAGAAAGAGAGACCCATAATTGCTTTAACAGTCTATGCCCTACTCAAAATAAAATTATTTTTCCTAATAGCTAATCCCAAACTCTTGCTGCTAGTTAAACCCATTGGGCAGCTCTTAAAGCCACAAGCCCTTGCATAGAGACAGTGATGTCTTAGCACAGCATCTGTAATCTTTTACGCCTCTTTTAGTGAGCCTCTATCCTCATCCAACTCTCCTCCCTGCAACATTCCAAGTAGGTACAGTATTAAAGAAATTAAATTGTTATTGGACTGGTTAAAATATGGTTTTAAAATACCCATTATTTAGTCCTTTAACACATTTGGCTTCCTCTGCAAAGCTCATGCGGGAACTTGTGAGAGAGAAGTAGCAAAATCCACAGGGAGGTTGGGGTGGGAGGTGGGAGGGAGACTCAAGAGGGAAGGGACATATGTATACCTGTGGCTGATTCACATTGATATACGGCAGAAATCAGCACAATATTGTAAAGCAATTATCTTGCAATAAAAAAAACTTTTTAAAGATTTTTTTTTAAAGAAAGGAAAG
>NW_011390723.1:0-547 GCF_000754665.1 Bison bison bison
CTACACATGAACACCACCAGATGGTCAACACCGAAATCAGATTGATTATACTCTTTGCAGCCAAAGATGGAGACGCTCTATACAGTCAGCAAAAACAAGACTGGGAGCTGGCTGTGGCTCAGATCATGAACTCCTTATTGCCAAATTCAGACTTAAATTGAAGAAAGTATGGAAAAACATTAGACCATTCAGGTATGACCTAAATCAAACCGCTTACGATAATACAGTAGAAGTGACAAATAGATTCAAGGGATTAGATCTGATAGACAGAGTGCCTGATGAACCATGGATGGAGGCTCGTAACACTGTACAGGAGGCAGGGATCGAGACCATTCCCAACAAAAAGAAATGCAAAAAGGCAAAATGGTTGTCTCAGAAGGCCTTACAAATAGCTGAGTAAAGAAGAAACGCTAAAGGCAAAGGAGAAAAGGAAAGACATACCTATTTGAATGCAGAGTTCCAAAGAATAGCAAGGAGAGGTAAGAAAGCCTTCCTCAGGGATCAATGCAAAGAAATAGAGGAAAACAATACAATGGGAAAGACTAGA
>NW_011390724.1:0-697 GCF_000754665.1 Bison bison bison
ACACAGGACAACCACATCACCTGTTACACCTACAACAACAATGGCACCCATGACATCAGCGGTAAAGTCCCAGAAGGAACCCACTGCCTCCCGGAGGTGCCTGATGTGGGAAGCTCCACCCTTGTTGGGCAGCCCAAGAATATGTCCCCAGTCACTCCCTCTGGCCTCACCCAGAAAAAGAAGGGGGTGGCTGGGAGAATTTGGAGATGTATATTTAAATATCTTTGCTATGGGCTTCCCAGCAAGAGGGCTAATATTAAGTGATAAAAGAAACAGCCAATGGATGACCTGCCAAGCTCCCTGGGACCTGGTCATGTTCCCACCTGGATGACGGGATTCAAATCCAGCACCTCCACCACCTTCAGGAAAGCCTCCTATCCAAAACCCTGGCCAGCTCAGAGGATGCTCTGGAGTGGTCTGGGCGACCAGAAGAGGCACCACCCTGGCCTGGCTGCCTCTCCTCCGCTGCTGGGTGAAACTTCAGAGACTGGACTGTCCCCTGGGGCGTGTCCCCCACCCCCCACACTTCTGTCTTTCATGTTGCTGGGGAGGGGATAATGCTTGTCATCTCCTTGGTTCTTCATAGACTTAATAAACTTTATGCTCCAGAAAGATACATCACACTCTGTATTGCCTTCTCTCTGGTTACAGAAGTGTGTTGTCATGTAGTACTTGGCCTTAGGACCTAAGAATTAGC
>NW_011390725.1:0-594 GCF_000754665.1 Bison bison bison
CCCCGGGTCTCAGCAGGTCATCTGCTACATGCATGACCCAAAATCTGGCTCCACAGATAGCTTGCATGTGCCTGAGCATCCTCACTTGGGAAAGGACAGTGGCCCAGCACTACACTACAGGGCACACCTCCAGACCCCTTTCATCACATGTGTTTCTGTCAGTTACCGCTCATAGCAGAACCTTCCTTCCTAGGATAACATTTCACATGATCGTCCCCCACATCTCCACCAATGATCTGCTGGCAGCACAAGTAAGATCAGCCCGGGGCTGACCAGGGCCCCAACCCTCCCAGGAGCATCCAAGAACTCCAACATCAATCGACACCTGTATGCAGGCCCAAAGCAAACCCACCTCAGCAATCCTGTTTGACTCTGGGCAGTATCGGCCAGACAACCAGTTGAGAAATTTAAGGCACCTGATGTCCAGCCTGCGGCTTGTGCTTCTCATTCAAAGTCCCAGAACCAGTGGACTGGAGTGGAATAACGTGCCCTATAACCTGCAGAAAGACAGGGGACACAGGGGCGGATTCCACAGGTGGATCATCCACCTCTTACACTCACCACCCTGGAGCCACGTTTTACCAGTGATGCCAA
>NW_011390726.1:0-729 GCF_000754665.1 Bison bison bison
TGTCCATGAGAGTGGCACACACTGACACGATGTGAAACAAAACGGAAGATAAGTTAAAGGCAGGCTGTCTGTGCAAAACGACAGGCATCCTAGGAGAGACAGGATGTGAGCGTGGCATGCCTCCAGGCACTTCCATCCTCCCTGGCAGTGCAGGTAGGCAAAGAAAGTTCAGGGCTTAGTGTACGTGTGTGGCCCTCCACTGGGTTGTGCCTGTGAGAGAGGGAACAGGGAGGAAGCAAGGGTGGTGGGCTTATTGCATGTCCCAAGGGAACTCGGGGAGTGGGAGATGGGGAAGCCCCTGGGGGTAATTTGAAGCCTGCTGGTTTTCAGGGTCCAGGGTCTAGGCAAAAGCCATCCTGCCAAAGATACCCCATGGTGTGTGCTGAAATCCTGACGTGAATTCCTTCTTTCCTCTGGGGTCATGCCCCTGGCTCTGGGGTCTAGAGGGGCAAAGGTGTTCATCTGCATCTGAGAGAGGATTCTGGCTCTCTCTCTCTGGAGCAGATTCTCTGATTTTGTCATAGGGGATTTGCACCAGGTGACACTCAGTGGGACCCTGCCTTCCAGGTGACTGTCTTGGATGTCTTTGGGCCCAACCAGGGACAGGCTTCTTTGGCACTTTGGCTGTATAGGAAAGCAGATATACCTGATTGTATGAAGACCTACCTGGGCCTAATGAGAGCAACTGAAAGGGAGTCTTGGGCATTTAGTCAATCAGTAGGTCTGGGT
>NW_011390727.1:0-548 GCF_000754665.1 Bison bison bison
TCCCCCAGGGGATCTTCCCAACCCAGGCATCAAACCCATGTCTCTTACATCTGCTGCATTGGCAAGTGGGTTCTTTACCACTAGCATCAGCTGATAAGCTCACTTTATAGTTAAACGGTGGGTGTTAAAGCTCTTAGTTTAAATGACCACAAGCTATTAATTCTCTACTCCAAAGGAACGTTACTCCAAAGTAATGTTCCAAAAAACATTATTTCTGTGATAGTCTCTTGATTAAATAAAGTGCTCAAATCTTTTCTAATGTAAAAATTATAAAATTCTATAGGTTGCTGTATTTTCTAGAAAGTGCTATTCTAAATTATTTCAACCCTACAAGTGAAGCAGTCAAAAGAAATAGAATCTGCCAGCTTGCCCTGCCCTACGGATTTTAGATTTGATAGTCCTCACCATAATTAAATAACTTCCCTACCCCCTCATAATAAGTAAACCATGGAAGCCAACTCTGATTCCATGATGGAACTGTTTCTTTGACTTGCTTTCATTGCTTTTGTTATTATAATCATACAGAATAATTTGCTTCAAAGAATCCT
>NW_011390728.1:0-683 GCF_000754665.1 Bison bison bison
CAGGATGCTTTCCTATCCCCAAGAGAAGAATGAAATAAAACAATGGGAATGAGGGTAAAGTGAAAGTGTTAGTCGCTCAGCCCTGTCTGACTCTTTGAGACCCCCTGGACTGTAGCCCACCAGGCTCCTCTGTCCATGGGGATTCTCCAGGCAAGAATATTGGAGTTGGTTGCCATTCCCTTCTCCAGTGGGTGTTCCTGACCCAGGGATTGACCCTGGGTCTCACAGGGATTGCACTGAGGCCTCCCGCATTGCTGGCAGATTCTTTACCATTTGAACCTCCAGGGAAGCCCAAATGAATGTAAAAAGCCTGCAAAACTTTTTAAAATGTATAATAACATAGTTATTACAATAACATGCTAAATGAAAAGGGAGGGTGCCACACAGAAAACAATTCATGTACTGTATCAGTATCATGGCACAACACAATGATAAAGTAAAGCACCTGGAACAAATCAGGTACTTTTCATTTGCTCTATATTTGACCAGATTTATATTGAGAACAGACTGCGGGTCATTTCTTGGTTGATAATGGAAATACTAGTGTGAGGAAATACACAGCCAAAGGTACAGCACCTGTCCTTAGACAGTTCTATTATATTTCCCATTCAGGTAGGGATCAGAGATGAGAAATATAGCTCTGGGGACTACCTGAGAGACAGATGGACAGACAGCAGAATTCA
>NW_011390729.1:0-579 GCF_000754665.1 Bison bison bison
GGGCAACACAGGGACACACGCACCCGAGCCTCTTTCAGCCTCACCGTGGGAATCAAAAGGGGCGATCCGTGCTTGTTTAGCCTGTCACCCGTGTCTGCAGCAGCCCCCTGATGTGAGGAGTTGTAACCAGACCCTGCACGTCCGGCTGGGTGCCCGGCAGCCACCTTGCGGGTACCACTCGGGGGAAAAGAAACCTCTGTGAGTGACAGCTGGACCTGTCTCCGGGCCGGGGTCCCTGGGACCAGGTGCATGCTGCCCCCCACCACTTGCCGGCGACTTGGGCGGCACGGAAAACCCGTGTGTGTCCTGACACCCCCTTCCCAGGAGGCAAGAACATAAGCAAATTAGCAGTGTTTTCGGTGGAGCAATGCCAGGCGTCCTGCAGTAGCAGACAGGCCCCGCCGCCGTCAGGGTTGTCAAGCAAAACGAAGGATTCCTGAGATCGAGCAAAGACTGGCGGGGGCGGGGGGTGGGTGTGCTTCTAACCTCTGGACCCCAGAGCATCAGTCACCCCGCTCACTCTTGCCCCCCCCCCGCCTCTGGCTCGAAGCCCCAGCGTGTTTTTAATGAATGGGACGC
>NW_011390730.1:0-818 GCF_000754665.1 Bison bison bison
TTTGGAGGAAAGAGAAAAAGAGTCAAGTGAGAAAGAGGTGAAGTGAAAGAACCTGAGTGTTACCAAGTCATAAAACTAACATGTGTATTTCTCTTGAGAGTTGTTGGTTCCTCATGGAGACAGGATGCAGTGCCTTTTAATGTCAACCCTCCCAAATCTTTCAATTATTTTAGTTCCTGGAGTTTTCCAGATGCACAGAGGATTTAACAAATTATAAAGACTACATGTATGAATTATTCGCTGAGCTTTTTTGTTCATAGCCACACTGTTAAATGCAATTGTGTTGGGTGCCAAATACCTGAAAAGCAAGCAAGCAAGCAAACAATGGTTTAGATGCTTCAAAGCCTTTTGTGACATGATAGGAGTATAAAGAAGTAAATTAATACCGTGTGTCTGCAAAGGCTGCCTATGTTTATCCCTACACTAACACCAAACCGATTTGTTAATGAGGTGACTTAATAAGATGATAGTTATAGTTTCCTACTTATATTTCACTGTGAGGTTCTTAATGTGAGGGAATAAGCTTCTACCTGTACCCAGAAACTCATTCTTTCACCTAATTTTATCTTGGCTGCCATGTGGTAAACAGTGCTTAGCCTTGATGTGGCTTTTTTTTCTTTCTTTCTCTTCAGGCTTCACAGTTTTATGGAGCAGTTTTTCAGTTTGGAACTATAAAGGATCTCCTAGAGGATTTGCAGGCCTAACTCCATATCAGTTTGAATAAGCACAGAGACAGCACTTCGTGTAATCCTCCAAGGACTTCTCGTTGCAAGGTGTTACATTAGATTGTTTGATGCTAGGGGGAGTATCTACAATAC
>NW_011390731.1:0-613 GCF_000754665.1 Bison bison bison
CCAGAATCCTGGTTGGTGGTAGATTGTTAGTTCCTTGTTCCTTACCAGGACCTCCTGTTGTAAGATGACTCCTGCAATGTTTTCTCTACTCTGTTGCCTGGCAAGGGTGGGTGGTAAGTGGTTCATTTAACAGTTTGTCTTTTGGTTCTCTCGAATAAGGTCCTTCACAGAGTAAATGTATAAAATTGTAAAAGTCAATGTTTTAAATAATTTATATTCCTAATTTGGTAAGTTGGCTTTTTTGTTGTTGTGTGTTAGAACTCATCACCAGACAAAAGGTCATGTAGATCTTTTGTTGTTTTCTCAAATTTTATAGTTTTTTAAATTGAATTACAGTGTTAGTTGCAAAGTTTGTGTTTCTGTTTATTACACCTTTTTTTTAACAGTTATTTATTTTTAGTTAATTGACCATTGCTTTACAATATTGGTTTGATTTGTCATACATCCACATGAATTAACCATAGGTGTACGTGTGTCCCCTCACTTTTGAATCTCCCTCCCACATCCCATCCATCCCCACCTCTCTAGGTTATTACAGAGTCCAAGTTTGAGTTTCCTGAATCATACAGCAAATCCCCACTGGTTGTCTATTTACAAATGTTGGTGTACATGC
>NW_011390732.1:0-553 GCF_000754665.1 Bison bison bison
AGGGCCGGTGTACTGGGATGACCCAAAGGGATGGGATGGGGATGGATGTTGGAGCAGGGTTCAGGATGGGGAACACATGTACACCCATAGCTGACTTTTGTCAATGTATGGCAAAAACTACTACAATATGTAAAGTAATTAGCCTCCAATTAAAATAAATTATTTAATTAAAAAATAAAATAGGGTCTTTTTTTTCCCCCAAAGTAATAGTAGGTTATAAAAATGAGAATTAAAGGAGTAATAAAAAACTTACAAAAATTAAAAAATGATAATAGTAAAAATATATCTAGGAATTTCTCTGGAGCTATTGAGGGCAATGTAGGGTCAGTTCAGTTTCAGATAGTTCCTTGTTCTAGCTTATACTTCTTCTCAAGGTCTATAGGCACCTTCCAATGCTTAGTCAATGCTAACTACATGGTTTAAATCTGTTGCACCTATCACTTCCAGAGTTGTTCCCTCTTCTTTGTTTATTTTGGCTTCCTCTGTTTTCAAGTCTCTCCAGTGTCTAATTTCTGCCCTGACACAAGGGGGCAAAGGTGGTCACTTAGTTAGG
>NW_011390733.1:0-531 GCF_000754665.1 Bison bison bison
TTTTTCTTGATAAACCTGGCTAATGCCTTGTCAATTTTGTTTATCTTCTAGAAGATAAACAGCTTTTAATTTTATTGATTTTTATTGTTGTTCCTTCATCTCTTTTCCCTTTATTCCTGCTCTTTATGATTTCTTTCTTTCAGCTAACATTGGTGATTTTTGTTCTTTTCTTTCCAGTTGCTTTAGGTGTAAGGTTTGATTGACTATTTGATGCTTTTTTTCTTTTTTGTTATTGAGGTAGTATTGTCTTGCAATAAACTGCTCTCTTACAACTGCTCTTACTGCCTGCACAGATTTTGAATCATTATATTTTCATTGTCATTTGTTTCTAGGTATTTTTAATTTCTTCTTTTTTTTTTCTTCAGTATCCTGTTGGTTATTTAGAAATATATTGTTTAATTCTAATATGTTTGTGTTTTTTTGCAGCTTTTCTCCCTGTAATTGATAACTAGTCTCATAGCACTGTGGTCAGAAAAGATGCTTGATAAGATTTCAATTTTCTTAAATTTACCAAGGCTTGATTTGTGACTC
>NW_011390734.1:0-651 GCF_000754665.1 Bison bison bison
GGAGGAGAAGGGGACGACAGAGGATGAGATGGTTGGATGGCATCACCGACACAATGGACATGGGTTTGGGTGGACTCTGGGAGTTGGTTATGGACAGGGTAGCCTGGCATGCGGCGGTTCATGGGGTCACAAAGTGTCGGACACGACTGAGTAACTGAACTGAACTGATGAAAATATTGGTTTGTTATTTGTGATAAATATGTCATAATAATATAAAATGTTAGTAAAAAGGAAAAACAGGGTTAAGTAAATGGGAACTCTGGCATGTTCACAATACTTCTGTGAAATGAAAACTTTTCTTTTAAAAAGTTAATAAAAAGATTAAATATTAGCAAGAAGATTGAGAAAGGGAATCAGAATTTGAAGTAAAATCAGTATGGTTATGAGTTTCTTGTGCTTTTTTTTCTTCCTGTATCAACAAGTCTAGACTCAAATGCAGCTCAAATTTAATAACTGCACATGAGGTGAAGTCAGAATGAGCACTAAAAACTGTCTTTATTTCTAGTCAAGGAATAGGAATTAGGATCCTTATGAGACACAGAGAGGGGTCCAAATCCCCTTATTTTTCTGCTGGCCCTGCACCTAGGTGCAGGTAGGTGCAAGTGATCTAGGTGGTGGCTACATCAGCAAAAGATGCGAAAGCATCTAGAA
>NW_011390734.1:3817-5102 GCF_000754665.1 Bison bison bison
TTTTTCCAGTAGTCATATAGGGATGTGAGAGCTGGCAGTAAAAAAGGCTGAGTGCCAAAGAACTGATGCCTTTGAACTGTGGTGCTGGAGAAGACTCTTGAGAGTCCCTTGGACAACAAGGAGATCAAAGAAGTCAATCCTAAAGGAAATAAGCCCTGAATATTCATTGGAAGGTCTGATGCTGAACCTACAATACTTTGACCACCTGATTTGAAGAGCCAGCTCATTGGAAAACACCCTAATGCTGAGAAAGATTGAGGGCAAAAGGAGAAAGGGGTGATAGAAGATGAGATGGTTAGATGGCATCACCGACTCAATGGACATGAGTTTGAACAAACTCAGTCAATGGTGAAGGACAGGGAAGCCTGGCTTGCTGCAGGTCTTAGGGTTGCAAAGACTCATACACGACTGAGCAACTGAACAAAAACAGATGACAACTGGAGATCACTCCCAAATATTTTAAAAGATTTAACACTATTTCTAATAAAATCTCTTCAAGAAAATCAAAGGAGAAGGAACATTTCCCAACTCATTTTATGAGGTTGAATGAGTGAAAGTGTTCATCACTCAGTTGTGTCTGACTCTTTTCAACCACATAGTCTGTAGCCCACCAAGCTCCTCTGTTCATGGAATTCTCCAGGCAAGGTACTGGAGTGGGTAGCCATTCCTTTCTCCAGGGTATCTTCCCCACCCAGGGATCGAATTCAAGTGTCCTGCACTGCAGGCAGATTCTTTATTGTCTGAGCCACCTGGGAAGCCCTTTAGCATTACCTTTAATATGAAAACTGTGTGACAACAGTACAAGAAAACTACCGGTCGATAAACTTCATGAACATAAGATGCAATGATCTGCAATAAAATATTAGCAAACAGAACCCAGAAATACATAAAAAGGATAATACATGGCCAAGCTGTGTTTGAGGAACAGAAGGCCAGTTCAATATTTCACAGTCAATGAGTGTAAAATACTAGTATAACAGACTAATTTTATGATCACATCAATTAAAGGAGAAAAAGCATTTGCCAGACTACAGCTTGGTTTGTGAACAAAGCAAGAAACGAATAGGAATTTAACCTGATAAAGTATATACACAAAAACTACAGCTAATATCAAGGTTTACAGTGAAAGACTGAATGCCTTCTAAGAGAAATAAATAGGCAAGGAAGTACACTTTCCCCAGCTTTATTGAAGACTTAATGGAATTCTTGCAAGTGGAATGAAGGAAGAAAATAAATAACAAGCAAACAGATAGGAAGGGATCACATAGCACTATCCCTATTCTCA
>NW_011390734.1:8706-9088 GCF_000754665.1 Bison bison bison
AACTGCCTTATGACCCAGCAATCCCACTGCTGGGCATACACACTGAGGAAACCAGAATTGAAAGAGACACATGTACCCCAATGTTCATCGCAGCATGGTTTATAATAGCCAGGACATGGAAGCAATCTAGATGTCCCTCAGCAGACGAATGGATAAGAAAGCTGTGGTACATATACACAATGGAGTATTACTCAGACATTAAAAAGAATACATTTGAATCAGTTCTAATGAGGTGGGTGAAATCGGAGCCTATTATACAGAGTGAAGTAAGCCAGAAGAAAAACACCAATCCAGTATACTAACGCATATATATGGAATTTAGAAAGATGGTAATGACAACCCTGTATGCAAGACAGCAAAAGAGACACAGATGTATAGAAAC
>NW_011390734.1:9611-9953 GCF_000754665.1 Bison bison bison
GGTGGGAGGAGGATTCAGGATGGGGAACACATATACACCTGTGGTGGATTCATGTCAATGTATGGCAAAACCACTACAATATTGTAAAGTAATTAGCTTCCAATTAAAATAAATAAATTAAAAAAATAAAAGCAGTGCTGCAAAATACATAAATAAAAACTGATAGAACTAAAAGTACAGATCGTCAAATCTACAGTTGTACTAATGTTTGCAGACCATGACACTCATCTCTGAGTAAATGTTAAAAAAAAATGGACAGAAAATATGCAAGGACAGAAAATATTGAAGGACTCAGATAACACTATCAACCAACTTCATCTAATTGGCATTTGGAGACTACTT
>NW_011390735.1:0-710 GCF_000754665.1 Bison bison bison
TGTGTGTGTGTGTGTGTGTGGCTTGAATGATTTCATGCTTCCCTATTCTTGCCACCTGGTGTTGCTTAGAGACCCTGGATATTTTATGAGAGCAATGGCCACACCACACTAAGAGGCCTAACCCTGTCTCTGTCTTGTGTCTTCAGGAGCTCAATGCATACAAAACGTGTATGAAAGGTCCAGATGTGAAAGCTCAGGCTTCCAGTTGATTCACACCTCCTATGTAAAGGGAATTGTCTTCTTCTACCCTCATGGGCATAATTGGGGCCAGATGTGAGGACAAAGTGTGCGATGGGTTCAGGTGCAAAAAGTCAGTTATCCCCTTGCTTCATACCTGCGGTGCAAAGGGAAAATCCTTCCTTTGGGAAAACAGCTCACAGCTCATAGAGACAAGGGCTGCCCCCTGCAGAGTGGGGCCAGTAGCCTCTGGTGGGGAAGACTGGGGTGATGACTGACTGGCTGGGGGCTCCCAGGATGAGGCAAGAGGCTGAGGAGCCCAAGTCTGCAGAGCCAAGGTCATACCAACCCCTCCTTGGATCTGCATCTGTCTGAGTGGAGCAGTGACTTTAAGGGGCTAGGATGCCAGCTGCCTGCCTGGAGGCCACAGGAGGAGGAGGCAGAAAAGCAGGCGGCGTGGCTCCTTTTGATTTCTGAAGACACTTCTTTCTGGCACCAGGTGCCAACCTATGGGAAAGATTGTATTCTTTTTA
>NW_011390736.1:0-559 GCF_000754665.1 Bison bison bison
AAATAGTATTATTTTCATTAGATAGCTTATTACATGAAAAAAGTACCAATTTAATTATAATTATTATGTGACATTTTTTAATAATTTAATGGGTTTTACCAAAAGAATGGCAATTTCAAATAAATTATGTAAACCTGAAATAAATTAAAAACTATTCTCACAAGTGTGATATTTTAAGAATCTTTGCTTACATGTTTTATTAAATTAAACACATCCTATTTGATTTATTAAATTTTTGGCCAATATAATCATAATAGGAAATAAATTAGTATATGCAGACATATCAATACTGTGTACCTACTGAGTAACAATATATAAAATATATGATCTAAAAATTTAGAGGCATAATAATATTGGAAGAATCTGAATAAATAAGTGGTGTCTTTCCACACCAACTGATACTAAACACACCAGGGAAAATTTCTATAGAAGTTATGAGAACTCCTACCCAAACCTTGGCTGGTGGCCATCCTGGGCTTCTAGTGATTTAATTGATATTATGTAAGTCTCGGTGGATATTCCTAAGTGCCTAAGTGGATGGAAAAAAAAAAAGAAAAAA
>NW_011390737.1:0-579 GCF_000754665.1 Bison bison bison
ATGACATTTTATGAGTTTTGATTTAGCACCAGATGCACATTTGGTGTGAATGCTATAATTTCTTTAGGAGGGTGTTTACAGAGAGATGAAAAGTAGATTTGTATCATTTTAAAATCTTTTTCTTAGCTTTTCTATGGGTTAATGACTTTCATGGTACAAGTCCTACATTTTTATTTGACCGAAGAGAAATATACTTGACATAGTCCATTTCAGTCTAACTGTGGTTTCACTTTAAGCCCTCTGTGAATAGCTCGCACCTTGTGATCTATTTAATACCTTGCCTTTCTTATTAACAAAACCAAAACTAGGCCATGTCCAGGCTGATCAGCTGGAAAAAATGTGGCTCATCAGAGAGGGTGGGTGTGTACCCAGTTTTCTTCTCAAGAACAGAGAACAGTGTTGCTCTCCACAAATATGGAGGGTGGGGAGTATGGAAGGTCTGTGCCCTCAGATTCAGTTCAGTTCAGTCCAGTAGCTCAGTCATGTCCGACTCTTTGCAACCCCATGAATCACAGCACGCCAGGCCTCCCTATCCCATCACCAACTCCCAGAGTTTACTCAAACTCATGTCCATCAAGT
>NW_011390738.1:0-577 GCF_000754665.1 Bison bison bison
GCTAAAGATCATTTTACATAGATAACAGTAGTTGTCAGTAGCATCACCTAAGGATAAAAAAACAAAACAAAACAAAACAAAAAAACCACCAAGGATAACAACAACAGTGATCATGGGGACATTTTGTGGTACTTGGATAGTTATAAACAAGAGGGTAAAGGGAAAATGTATAATCAAATACGCCTCTCAAAGGGATATTGGATATTCCTGCATTCAAGCAGCTACTTTGTGCTAGTCACTCAATAGCTTTTCTTGAAGCAATAATAAAGGAAGCCTTGTTCATCACTGCAGCTGGCTAGATCTGCCCAATTTACAATTTCCCCAAACTCAATCACTACATTTTTCCCCTTTCCTACATTAAGGACTATTGCAATTTGCATTTTATATTAGACTCAAAATTTCAAATTAAAATATGTCACTTATTTAAAACATTTACATCTTAATGCCAGTGTGAATTTGGTACTGTCCATTACATATAACTTTATTTCATTCTTTAAAGAAGGGGAAAAAACAGCACTTATAGAAGTTCCCTCACTTATAGAAGTTATAGAAGATATATATATTTTTTTCCTTCAAA
>NW_011390739.1:0-693 GCF_000754665.1 Bison bison bison
AAGAAGGTCTGTGGTATAATCACAAAACATGTTTGGTCTGGCATTAGATCTCTTCAAACCCTTGGAATTACCTGACTGATAGTCTTTTTATATTCGTAAAAAGCCCCTGCCAAGCATACCTGAGCTCACGGTAAGGCAGTCTCATGGGGGAGAAGGCCTCAAATAGCTTCAGGACTGGGGCTGGCTGCCAGGAAAACCAACTGAGCGATTAGAGGATCAGAACGTTCAGCCCTGCCACTGGATAAGGAAGAGGGGCTTGGAGACTGAGTCCAATCACCAATGGTCAATGATTTAATCAACAATCCCTACATACTGAAAAAAAAATCAGATTGAGGGAACTTTTGGGTAAAGGTCATCTACTGTGTGCTGGGATGGTGTTGCCATAGAGGGTGGACAAGGAAGTTTTGTGTCCCCCGCCTCTCACTCCTTGCCCTTTGTATCTCTTCTATTAGGCTACTTCTGAATGTTATCCTTTATAAACATACAGCTACAATCTTAAGTATGGCACTTTCCTGAGTTCTGAGTCATTCCAGCAAATCATTAAACCCGAGTGGGGAACCCCTGCATTTGCAATCAGCCCGAAACAAGTGTGGCTAGCCTGGGGGTCCTTCTTATGGCTGGCATCTAAGTGGGGACAACGCTGTACAACAGGGCCCCTAACCTCGGGGTCTACACTCACTCCAGGCAACTAGT
>NW_011390740.1:0-581 GCF_000754665.1 Bison bison bison
TATCGCCCAATGTCCCCAGGGCAGCGGGGCTGGAGGGGAGGTGCGGGGGACTAGGGGAAAGGACGCAGAGACAAAATCATCTCCAGTGGAAAACCAGGGACAGAATTTGGCACAAAAACACCCTTGGAAGTGCCTGTATAAAACAAGTCCTGGGAGCTGTGTGATAAGAAGAGGTGGCCAAAGCGTCAGAAATGACAAACAATGCCACCAAAAGCTGTGACTAATTGGCTCCACTAACTGGAGGGGTGGGGCGGGGGCAGGGAGAGTGCTGATGGTAAGAGCTGCCTTTGAGTGGTGTCTGTTGGGAATAGACACTTGGGCCACAGCCCTAAGTACCTGCCTATGGAAGCACCACAGCTGATACCCCAAAGTGAGGATCATGGCAGTCGGCTATAGGCTCTTCAATGAAAGGAAGAGTCTAATAGCGTCTTCTAGGAAACTTGACTGGCTTAAATACCAGAAATTTCTTGCAAGGGGTTCACTGAGTTTCATCTAACTCATTAAATATTTATTGAGCACTCTGCTGTGTTGTGGGCTTCCCAAGTGGCTAGGCAGGAAAAAAAAAAAAAAAAATCTGCCTG
>NW_011390741.1:0-527 GCF_000754665.1 Bison bison bison
AATAGTGTGTCCATCAGCAAGCATTTTAAGGTTACTGTTAGAAAAAAATGTCCACAAGACGCCAGCATTTCTTCATGCCCTGCTCTTGTTGCTCTGGTAACAGAAGCCTCTGTGGTTATCCCAGACCTGCTTGTAAATGAGAGTAAAATAAGAAAGAGGAAGCCACCCAAAGCTTTTGTCTCTTGAGCCTTTAAGATTTTTTACTATAAGTAAAGTTTTATTTCTTACTTAAGACTATTTACTCCATTGTAATTATTGCAGGTAAACAGTTTCTCCTTCCCTTCCACTGGAGGTATTCTGCTGCAGTTATTGTCACCTATTTTTTTCAGAATCTGAAAAAAATCAACAGAATCTGTTGAGGACATGTCTCTTGATACAGGAGGTCTGTGTGGATTATGAATTGCATAGGTATTCAGGGGAATAAGTCTATTGCAGCCTTCACCTTTCAGCTTCTTACACATTGACACCATTTGCTAACTATAAGTTTCTTACCAGGAGTGTAAGTACATTTCACTTTTGTTTGGATA
>NW_011390742.1:0-521 GCF_000754665.1 Bison bison bison
TTAGTCACAGTAGATAATTTACCCCCTAAATTTTTTGCAGGATATATTAATCTGAAAAGGATTTTGGGGTGGGGGTATCTAAATGTGAAATTGAAAGTGTATGCAGCATGCTAAGTCACTTCAGTTGTGTCCAATTCTGCCAGCCTATGGACTGCAGCCCACCAGGCTCCTCTGTCCATGGGATTCTCCAGGCAAGAATACTGGAGTGGGTTGCCATGCCCTCCTCCAGGGGATCTTCCCCACCCAAGAACTTTTATGTCTCCTGCATTGCCTGCGGGATTTATTATCACTAGTGCCACCTGGTGCTGGGAAGAAATTTTCCTCCACCCTTTCTAGGTTATTCTGGCTGGTCTAAGAATTAAATTGACATGAGACAGAGTAATGGAGAAAAATCAAAAAGTTTAATAACATAAACATGTGGGAGAGACTCAGGAAAAAATCAACTCATCAAAATAGCTGAAAACTTCACCTTGCTGCTGCTGCTAAGTCGCTTCAGTCGTGTCCGACTCTGTGCGACCCCA
>NW_011390743.1:0-574 GCF_000754665.1 Bison bison bison
ATGGGAGGCCGACCCACCACTCCAGGCTTCTCGACTGGCCTGAGGATGGGAAGCACTGCATTGGCATTCCGCTAGTGAGAACCTGATCCTGAGAAAGAACGCGTGAGAGCGAGGGATATAGTCAGGGACAGACACGCAGACAGAGGGAGACATCTATCGCTCTAGGACCGACCAGGTGTGCGTTAGTGCCACAGGACCGCAATCCTCTTCAGTCAAGTGGGATCCCAGCTCTCTCAGAACTGTTGTTTTCCACAAAAACCCCCACCTCTTCAGGATCAGAATGCAGTTGGACAGTCTATATGACTTATTTCTCTTTCTCTCGGTGGGGATTGACACTCTTAAGCTGATACTGAATCTTCCTATGGACATTGGTCGATCCGGAATAATTGCGCTCAAATCGGTGTTCACCAGGTTCAGAAGTAGGCTCTTTCCTTGGCATCACCTCCCTCCCCACCTCATGCCCCACTTCACAAAATGAGACAATACAATGAAGTATTTTCAGGGGAGATGCATTTCCCGTATTGAAATCATCGCAGGTGTTCTTTCTCAAGAGTGTGTGAGTTAGGCCCTGATG
>NW_011390744.1:0-501 GCF_000754665.1 Bison bison bison
GGAAGTGATTAGGGCTGGACCTGTGCACCTAGCAGTGAACACAGAAGAGGAGAGGACTGCATGGGCTTGGACATTCTCCCTTGGGAGCGAGCTGTTTGAACCACATATTGGGCACCCCAGGCCTGGGTTCTAACACTGGAAAGGCAAGTCTCCTTAGCTGGTTTGAAAACCAGCACAGCATCTGACCTACAGCAGCCACAACCAACTTGGGAGCTGACACTGCCCCCAGTAGGGCAGTGACAGCCACTGAGTATAGGAGACAACCCTCCTTATGTCTGGCTCTAGATTCTAGCCCTGCCATCTCCAGCCCTACATCCCACCTTGGTGGTATCCACCAAATTCTGGGGGAAGATGTGACAAGTGCTGATGTCTGATTGAGCTATTCCACCAAATCACTGGGTACACCTGGACTGCCTAAGGGCACTCTCACAATAGAACATCAATTCAAGACCAGGAATAGGGAATTGTTGCACTAATTTCATAGAGACAGAGAAAGTTAGG
>NW_011390745.1:0-564 GCF_000754665.1 Bison bison bison
AGTTGCAGATTCCAAATGTCAGTTGCCAATTCTTATTCTCTTTCTGGGAGATCCCCTTCTTTCTGCTCCCTATCCCTCACCTGTTGCCTGCAAGGTCCTTAAAGTTGACTGCTGCCCAACCTGCTCATTTAGGGCTGGCCCTGCTATGGCTAGACGTGGGATCAGCCTCTACTTGGAGTGTGGCCAACCTCATTCCAAGTGCCATACTCCTAGGTTCACCGTCACATGACTGCTGGGGAAGCGCACTTCTCTTCATTCCAGTAGTCTGGCACCGTGGGGCAGACTGTAACCGCAGTGATGACACTGCCAATGCAGTGAGAGCTGGCTTGCCTCAGGCTAACTCTGCATCTTATGTTTGTTTGAGGCAAACCCAGGAATGCCAAGATAACCAGGGGTGTGCTGAAGCCATCATTCTTGACTGGGTCAAACTACATCTTGGAGAAAAGTATGAACAGCAGGGATTTGAGAAAGATCTATAAACATAACTTACCCAATTCAGTTCAGTTCAGTCGCTCAGTTGTGTCCAACTCTTTGTCGACCCCTGAATCGCAGCACGCCAGGCCT
>NW_011390746.1:0-615 GCF_000754665.1 Bison bison bison
TTCATGTTGTCCCACAGTTCCTTTAAGATATCATCCTTTAAAAAAAAAAACCTGTTTTGCTCTATCCAGGTGATTTCCATTGCTTTTTCGCCCACTTTCACTAATTCATTCTTCTACTTCATCCACTCTGCTGTTGAATCCTGCAAGTGATTTTTCAGTTCAGTATAAATTCTGTGTGGTACTTCGGTACATCTCAAATGAGTAAGACCATCTCAGAGTTCTCACTGTGTTTATCCATTTGTTTCCTGTTGAGTGGACAACTTTTGAACTCTTTTTTAGGTAGGTTGCTTATCTTAATTTTAAGCAAATCCGACAAATTTTTCCCAGATTTGTCTTATTCTTTGGTTTGAAACATATTCCTCTTTCTGCCCATTTTGTCATGTTATCTGCTATAGATTTCAAGCAATAGAAATACTAGTGAATCAGTTGTTTCTCTTTTTATGAGTTTTGAGCATTATATTAGCATGTGAGTAATCAGTCCTGTATGCTTATAAAGCACAACATTGAGTTATGGAAGGGGCCATTCAGATATTAATTGGCCTACCTCCCTGGCAAAGAGAACATAATCAAATTATCTCAATGAAATAAGAGGAAGATTTGATACAACTACAGATG
>NW_011390747.1:0-587 GCF_000754665.1 Bison bison bison
TTTTCTCTTCAGTTAGTCAGGGATGATGTCTGTTGTTGGCAACCAAAATTACTGATGGAAAGCCCAGATCAAATGTTCCTTTCTCAGTGGAGCATTCCCTAGTCCTGTGCAAGCATACTCTTCTGTATGTTCCTATGGCATTCTGTACAAAGTACAGCTCACACCAGGGTTTCTTTTCTGTCCCTTCGACCAGGGTAGGAACTCATTTTGGTCCCATCCTTGTGAGCTCAGGGGTGTAGCTCAGTACCTGGTCTGGAGTCAAACATTTTAAGACTAAAGGAATGGACTGATAGCTCTGTCTTCCCTCCATCTAGTGGCCTCAGTGCTTACACTGCCACACAAATGATGACTCCCTTGTGAGGCTGGCTGATAATAACGTGGGCTGATTTCTGTTTGGGACCCTCATTCTGGCTGTTCCATGGGGGGTGGGGAGGGAGAAGGAAGGGAAACAGGGCAGTAGCAGGGAGGTGGCGGCTGGAGCCGCTCAGGTGGAAGATGAGCAGATTACGATGTTTGCAGTGTGAAAGGAGAGGAAGAGGCTGACTGGTGAGACCGTGAACTGAACATTAGAAGTGAATACGAAGCTC
>NW_011390748.1:0-532 GCF_000754665.1 Bison bison bison
ATTCCTGTAAGTTTTCTTTAAGAATTTTAAAATTCCTTTGCTAAGTACATTCTGATTCAGTATTCATATGTATTCTTGATGAATTAAACATTTTATCATTAGGATAAATATCAGCTCTCTATATTTGGTCCTTGTCCTAAAAATTACTTGATTGTGCTGTGCTTAGTCACTCAGGCATGTCTGACCCTTTGTGACCCCATAGACTGTAGCCTGCCAGGCTCCTCTGACCATGGGGATTCTCCAGGCAAGAATACTGAAGTGGGTTGCCATGCCCTCCTCTAGGGCATCTTCCCAAACCAGGGATCAAACCAGGTCTCCCACATAGGAGGCAGATTCTTTACCATCCTAGCCACCAGGATGCCTGTCAATTAACCAATACAGCCTACCATGTTTTCTTTAAATTAATGTTTCCATAGCATATCTGTCGGCTCAACAGTAAAGAATCTGCCTGAGATGCAGAGACATGGTTTTGATCCCTGGGTCAGGGAGTTTCCCCAGAAGAGGGCATGGCAACACACTGCAGTAATCTTGA
>NW_011390749.1:0-578 GCF_000754665.1 Bison bison bison
AACAAGTACAGACCACCTGTTATAACAGAAAAGACAGGTGCAGGGGCAGAGACAGAGGAACTCAGAGATGGAGATAAAGAGATAAAGTAAGAGATACAGACAGAAAGGCAGGTAGCAGAGAGGGTGCCCTTCCACCCTGACTTTGCTCAGAGACCAGAAACAGTTTAGGAGCCTGGTTTCCATTTCAACTCTACACTCTCTTCTCTACTCAAAGAACCCAAGGATACACATGTATCTACCCAGGACTTCATGACCAGGTTGATCTGGCTCAGGCTGTTTCTCCAGGAGCCCTGTGTCCTCATGCCCTGGGTGATGCACAGATACTGTGTTCACTCAGATGTGGCTTCGTTCCGGGTGGTTGAGCCACACTGTGCCCCAGGACACCAAAGTCCCTGGTGACGGAGCCAAACTCCAGATCCTGTATGTTGTGTGTTTCATGGGTTCTCATGCTGTATACTCAGGCCCACGTGCAAGGTCACACCAAACGTTGTAAGATTATGGAGGTCAAAGCCCACAGAGACATGGAATCAGAGAGAAAACAGAGTCATCGAAAAGCAGAGGCAGAAACACAGTTGCTG
>NW_011390750.1:0-693 GCF_000754665.1 Bison bison bison
TTAAAATATGATAAAACTGCTCTGTTTTTCTTGTGTCTATATTTACACATATCTTTCCTCTTTTGACCCGTAAAATCAGGCCATTTCTATTAGGTATCCAGTCTGCCCTTGTAGTCCCAACTTCTGTATGCCTCTTTTTCAAAGTTTCAATTATATATAGTTTTAAACTGATTGTACCTTATTTCATAAAAAATCATGGTTTTTTTTGAGACTAATATGATTCTTTTCCAGGATTATTTTTCATGAAATGGTAAGATCATGTTAACCTTTTGAGTACATGTACCTAGCCTTCCATCAAATAGATTTTGTAACTCAAAATAATACCTGAAACTTTTTAAAACTCAAACATAAAAATAAAATATGGATGTTACAATATATATAGGAAAAATAGGCATGGGATTTTATGCCTTTTAGATACTATTACGTGTATAGTTTTAAGTTAAAACATCAAATTGACTACTATTTTGAAAAAACAAAAAAGACTCCTTTGCTATACTCTCTATTTTGGGCATTGAGATAATTAAATTTTACTGTAACTGGAGCAAAAAAAAAGACTACCATGACAAGATGTACAGAAAGACATTCAAGAATTATTTTTCTATTAGACTCATAAGTTTAGTAGTGATTATAATATGGAAGGGGACTTTTGCAGCAAAATCAATGAATTTAGGGGATAATGGATTATACCCAAAC
>NW_011390751.1:0-590 GCF_000754665.1 Bison bison bison
CCCACCAGGCTCCCCTGTCCTTGGGATTCTCCAGGCAAGAACACTGGAGTGGGTTGCCATTTCCTGAAGCGACTTAGCAGCAGAGATTTCCTTAGATGAATTATTAACCTGTACAACAATAATCTGTTTCTTACAGTGCACACTACTAATAATCTTTGTAATCATTTCCTGTGCCTCCATTTTTATTTTGGAATACATATATTTAGGTAAGGAGAAGCAAAAACAGAATCTTTAGTTGACAGAGTACTATGAATCAACTCAGTAGAAGTTGGTATAATCAAGCATAAAACTCTGAATAGAGTTACTGTCTTTTAGAAGTATATCCAATAAACCTAAGTCTACTTTTCTTCATTTTGCTGTTTACAAAACTTGGTGATAAGAGGCTTTTGTCCACTACAGAACTAGACGTTATTTGGATAAAAATGTTGCTGGTCTGGGATTCATGCTACCCCAAAGCAATATCAATTTGCTGGGGGATTATTTTCCTCTGTTCTTATTCCGTGTTAGTACTTCAAATATTTTAAGTTTCTTTTTTCCCCAGTGTTTTATGAAATTAATTCTATATATTGGGGGCCACAGCAACTATTGTA
>NW_011390752.1:0-624 GCF_000754665.1 Bison bison bison
GACACTGTTTCCACTGTTTCCCCGTCTATTTCCCATGAAGTGATGGGACCAGATGCCATGATCTTCATTTTCTGAATGTTTTCCTCAGAAATCAGGTTCAGGAATATACATTTATGAAATCATTACTTTGAAGACTCAGAGAAGCACAAATAATTTTTATGCAAATTTTTCTTGGAAGCTTGATTTCTGAATCCACATCTTTCCCTTTACTACTATATATCACATCAGTAGGGAAGGTTAAAAGAATTAACACACGTAAAACAACTAGAAATCTTGCTATTATTTTCTGAGCATCTAAGTGGGGACCAGTTGTTGCTGGCACAGAAGCTTAAAGGTAGAGTCCAAGGGCTCTCAGAGCTGCAGGAGAACTCAGATTCAAAGTAGCTCAAATCACACTGGCTGGGGTGCTGGGGAGCTGAAGAATAGAGCTGATTAAGTAGTTCTGGATAAAATCTTAGAAATAAATTTGAGATTACAACAATGACAACAACAGAATATGGCAAAAGCTCCCCTTTCAGCTTGCTATACTTTACTGATCAGAGAATTTGTTGTTGTTTAGTCACTAAGTTGTATCCAACTCTTTTGTGACCTCATGGACTGTAGCCTGCCAGGCTCCTCTGTCCA
>NW_011390753.1:0-553 GCF_000754665.1 Bison bison bison
CCAGGATTCATCATCTCCAAATGGCACAGTGCAACAGGTACACGCTGTGGAACAGCAAAGTCCCACCGGCAGTCTCCTTCAGAGACATCTCCCTCTCTCCCCGTCCCTGTGTCACTTACAGACACACACAGCACATATGGCACAGAAGGGATGACAAGCCATGTGAGCAGTTTCTTGAACTAAAATTGAAAGCAAACACAGGGATGGCACGCACCTTGCCAGTGCGCACGCAGTAATTGACCCTCATGGACGTATCGTCATTATCATCAGCATGGGCCATTCCAGTCACATGGAGGCTATGGAAACAAAGAACCGATGTGGAATGTCACCCTGCCTGCAATCTGGTTTCCTTAAATGATAAAAAGGAAAACGGTGTCCATCCCATCTTTATTTATAATATCAAGATTATGGAAGCAACCTAATGCTCAAATGGTAGGGAAATGGTTCCATAAGCTAGGATTCAGGAACTCACATATTCAGCTACTACAAACACCAGCTTAATTAAACTTGGATATAAAAAAACTTGGTTTATTAATGGCAGCCTATTCGAGCC
>NW_011390754.1:0-627 GCF_000754665.1 Bison bison bison
GGAAGCACCCTGCTATAAATATACTTAACAAGAAATGCACTCCAGGCCTGTTTGGTCTCTCGTCAATCAAAAACCACCAAGATTTGGTCAGAACTGAAAAATTCAAACAATAAAATCTTTGTAAAGACAAACTACACTCAAGGAATCTATATGCCCCTGACCAGTTCAGCTACAAACGACTCCAAAGGGGAGAGTCTAACTCTTTCTGGGGAGAGGGGTGCCCCACTCCCAGCCCGATGGTCGTTAGGTCCCCCAGCATTGCTTTTGCTCTAGGCCAAAGCTGTCCAGTGAAGTGTACTATGGACTACAAACTCAAGCTCCATATAATACCTTAAATTTTCTAGTAACCACATTTAAAAACATAAAGAAGCAGATGAAATTAATTTTCAAATTATATTTTGATCCAGTAAACAAAAAGTATTATCATTTCAACATGTGATCAATATGTCACAAGTCATGGCTGGCGTGCAGGTAAGTCTGACCTTATTTTGATGACTAAATACATTCCTTTCTAAGACAAAGTGCCACTCCTAGGATGGGAAGCTAAAATGGGAACCTCTTTACCTTGGGAGTAAGCCTGTCAGGTAAAACACAAGACATCTAGTTAAATTTGGTTTTCAGTGAATA
>NW_011390755.1:0-601 GCF_000754665.1 Bison bison bison
CTCCTTCACTCACTCTCCCTACTCGTGGTCAGACTCCAGCGACCCACTGTTCCTGTCTGTCACAGGTGAAGAACCTCTTCCTGGCCCATGCTTTCTTGTTGCTGTTCCAGCTTGCTGCCGCTAAGCTGTGTCCAATTCTTAGCGACCCCCTGGACTGCAGCACAACAGACTCCTCTGTCCTTCACTATCTCCACTTCATGTACCACAGCCTTGTCCTGGTGAAGGGGCTTGTGTAACTCAATGAAGCTATCAGCCATGTCATGCAGGGCCACCAAGACTGACTGGTCATAGTGAAGAGTTTGAACAACATGTAGTCCCCTACAGGAGGAAATGGCAACCCACTCCAATGTTCTTGTTTCCAGAACCCCAAGAAGTTTCCCATGCTTCACAATGCACTAAATCACATTGCGTTGGCCAAGAAGTCCATTTGGGTTTTCCATAACATCTTACTCTATCACTGAGCTCTATCTCTAGGGCTCTGTGCTGGTGTCAGGGGAACGTTAGGGCTTCTGGAGAAATGGAGGCAATGAGTAACCAGAGAGGAAGAGAGATGGTAGATGGGATCTCAATCCTCTTCCACCTCCAGTATGGATGCTCCACA
>NW_011390756.1:0-769 GCF_000754665.1 Bison bison bison
AAACTTACATTTCTTTGTTCTGTCAAATTCCTCTCAACTTTGTCTGGAAACTATAAAAGCCAACTGCTTTGGCCACTTCTTAGGTACGCATTAGCGTATGAAGACATCTTTAAGAATTAAATTTTTTCTTTTTCTCCAGCTAATCTATCTTGTATCAATTTAATTATGTGTCCACTCATAAGAACTCAAGAGAGGTGGAGGGGGAAATTACTCCTTCCATGATAGGCTACACCCTAATTTTGTTTAGTAAAAAATCCTCCAGGTGCTCTCTTTACTTTTGGCCAATAATCTCTGTCTCAAATACATATTGAAATATCCCATAAAGTGCCTTCAAGAATATTTCATGTAACAAAAATTTTATACATTTTGAGGGGTTAATTTTTTTGTTTTAGTGAAAAACAACTAACTAATGACTACTTTCTTTGTGGCTGTCCGGGAGGAGGAAATTAAATATAACTTAAATATTCAAAATGAAAAACTATCACCTGATTAACCTAAACCTAAATTAATATTTGATTGAAAAAATATTTGAAAAAGTGGCTCAGTTAAAAATGTAAATTTGTTGTCATTTTAGGATCAACATTAGGCACTGCTGCTGCTGCTGCTAAGTCCCTTCAGTCGTGTCTGACTCCGTGAGACCCCATAGACGGCAGCCCACCAGGCTCTGCCATCCCTGGGATTCTCCAGGCAAGAACACTGGAGTGGGTTGCCATTGCCTTCTCCATTGTGTGAAAGTGAAAAGTGAAAGTGAAGTCGTTCAGTCGCGTCC
>NW_011390757.1:0-572 GCF_000754665.1 Bison bison bison
TCCACACAGTCAAAGGCTTTAGTGTCATCAATGAAGCAGAAGTTGATGTTTTCCTGGAACTCCCTTGCTTTTTTCATGATCCAACAAATGGCAATTTGATCTCTGGCTGCTCTGCCTCTTTGAAACTCAGCTTATACATCTGGAAGTTCTCCATTCAGGCATTGCTAAAGCCTAGGATTTTGAGCATAACCTTGCTAGCATGTGAAATGAACTCAACTGTTCAGTAGTTTGAACATTCTTTGTCATTGCCCTTCTTTGGGATTGGAATGAAAACAGATCTTTCCAGTTCTGTGGCCATTGCTGTTTTTCCAAATTTGCTGACATATCAAATGAAGCACTTTAACAGCATCATGTTTCAGGATTTTAAAAACCTCAGCTGGGATTCCATCACCTCCACTAGCTTTGTTCAAAGTAATTCTTCCTAAGGTCCACTTGACTTCACACTACAGGATGTCTGGCTTTAGGTGAGTGACCACACCATCATGGTTTTCCAGGTCATTAAGACCTTTTTTGTATAGTTCTTCTGGGTATTCTTGCTATCTTTTCTTAATGTCTTCTGCTTCTATTAAGTC
>NW_011390758.1:0-587 GCF_000754665.1 Bison bison bison
CGTCTATGGGGTCACACAGAGTCGGACACGACTGAGGTGATGTAGCAGACGTAGCAGAAAGGTCTTTAGTTCCTCCTCAAAGGCCATAGATAACATTCTGAGCAATACACTGTGAACAGTTTTAGAGATGTTAAAGCTCCAACCAGGCTGAAATGTACGTACATAGACCACAGAGTAGTTGGAAGCAGACGGTCGATGATGTTGACTCCCAATATCCTCAGTAACAGGCCATTAGTACAATGCCCCAAAACTGATCACAGATGTGTGATCAGTCATTAAAATCCTTCCCCTGAAAGTATTTGTGAATTTGGGTCTTTGAAGCACCAAAGACTGCTAGGAAATCTTGCTCAGTCCTACAATAAACACATGCTTTCACTGTAACTCAGTCAGTTGATTGATTTTACTTCACAGTAGCGAGTAGATCCAAGTTTGCATGGGTAACAGTAATGAATATTAAGAATGTGTGTCTAGAAGGATGACAAATCGCTTTTAGTTCAGATTTCAAGTAGATTTATTGATATGATTTTTCTGTGTAAAAATTCTTTAGGAATGAGGTTTTGCAGCCTTCATGGCTTTGGTTAGTATTT
>NW_011390759.1:0-784 GCF_000754665.1 Bison bison bison
AAAATCTTTTATAACAACTTGTCCCAGAAGAACATTTTGTGTAGTGCCTTATTCCTCTGCATACATGCAGCGATGGCTCTATCATATATAAAATGCCTACATAAGCATGCTGCCCTTTCAAGTCTATGATTTTCCGTTTGTAAATTCTTATGCCTTTTTCATTGTCCTAAATTAGAAAATGGTTTGGTGATTCAAAGAAGAACCTCGTTTTCTACTTGTTCAATATTACCTTCCTTATTCTCTTTATTCCACATAAATTTCAGTTCACTTTCATCAAATTTCATGAAAATACCTATTGTGATTTTGTTTTGTGCTGCATTGAATTCATAGATAATAGTGCAGAAACACTACGGGTTTAATTTTTTTCATGATCATGGTATAAATCTTCACTTATTTCAGATTTTTAAAATGTTTTCCTTTAAGATTTAATATTTTTCTGTATTAAAGTACTCATTTACCTAATCAATTTGTTTTTATGTATTTTATGTTATTTTAAAATTTGTAAATGGTCTCTCCCTAAAAATATTTTTGACTGTTTGTTGCTGGAATATAGAAATAAACTGACTTTTTATATTCATGTTAAATTCAGTACTTATTAAATTTATTGTTGTTAATAATGCAATACATCTCTAGATTCCTTTGGTTCTTCTAAATTTGCCATCTGTCTTTAATCACTTTTTTTCCTCCTTTTCTTATTCGCACTCTTTTTCTCTTGTTCTGCTGGTTTGAAATTCAGCACAGTCTTGACTAGAAATTGTGGTCACATTCATTTACTTATTCATCA
>NW_011390760.1:0-622 GCF_000754665.1 Bison bison bison
GATCAAGTTGCCAACATCTGCAGCATGATCAAAAAAGCAAGCAAGTTCCAGAAACCATCTACTTCAGCTTTATTGACTATGGCCAAGCCTTTGACTTGTGTATTGTGTATCACAATAAACTGTGGAAAATTCTCAAAGAGATGGGATTAGCAGACCACTTGACCTGCCTCTTGAGAAATCTGTATGCAGGCCAGGAAGAAAGTTAGAACTGGAAATCTGATTGTTGTATGCTTGTTTTGTTGTTGTTTGTTTTTATCTTCCTAAAAAATTGTATACTGATGCCCTAACCCCAGAAGATGATAGTATTGGGAAGCAGATCCTCTGGGATGTCCTTATGCCACCATAGAGGAACTGTTGGGAAAGGAATTTCTCCGTGTATGAAGGAGACCTCAGAGGGCCCGCCATGAGCAGAGGCAGCAAGGACTCAGCAGTTTGCAAATCAGAGGAGGATCTACACCAGAACCCTAACCCTACCAGCACACTGATCCTAGACTTCCCATGACTGTAAATGAAACTTTCCATTGTTGAGGAGCCAGTTTGTAGTATTTTGTCGTAAGAACTTGAATGAAGTGACACACTGGTGACAACATGTTTCATTCTCACTGTCTAGTAACTATGAGGC
>NW_011390761.1:0-534 GCF_000754665.1 Bison bison bison
CTGAAGCCATGGCTTGTCAGCATGGTCTGCAGGTTGTCCAGGTTGGAGTCCATGGCGTCCAAGTGGTCGCTGAGCTCGGTCCTGGCCAGAGGAAGGGGAGCAGGTGACGTGGCATCCAGGCACCCCCAGGTGCAGTCCTGCCGGCCCTTGCGCCCAGCTGCCAGCCTGCCCTGCGCAGGCTCACGGGAGGCCCTGAGGTGGGGCCCTGGGCCTGGGACACTTGGCCACCGGTGGTGGCTCAGGCTCCCTCATCACCGTGAGGCCCCGTAAGGCAGCACGTCAGGCTGGGCCGGCTAAGACAGCAGGGGGCTGAGTTCAGGGCTCAGAAGGGCCGGGGCCCCAGCTTCTCAGGTTCAGCAACGCCTGCCCTTCACACTGGAGGACAGCAGGAGGGTGGAGCTGTGCTCGGCCGGGCTGGGCCAGCCTACCCCAGCATGCGCCACGATAGATTAGGCCTGCCCCCTCGAGGAGGCCAGGCAGTACCTCGGGGTGCTGCCTCAGGCCCCAGAGGTGGGTGGGGAGCCTGTTCACAGG
>NW_011390762.1:0-550 GCF_000754665.1 Bison bison bison
CTTAATTCCCTTCTTATTCTCATTACTGTGAAATGTATTGGAAGCAATAAGAAGAAAGACTCTGAGGTCGAACTATTACATTGTAATACATAGCCAGAGCAATAATAATAATAATGCCAAAACAAATGTGACATATGAAGAGAGGAAAAAAGAGATAATATTTGCTGGCAATAAGATCATCTATGCATACATATGAGGTTTCAAATAAGCTTAAAGATCAAGGACTCACAAAACAATCATCAAATAACCATTTTTTTGTATAGAAAATATCTATTAGATCTAAAATATAAACTTTATTTATTAGAACAGAGGTTGCCTGAGAAGTCTAGCTGAAGGACAGACGGCCAGGTTACCACATTTTGTTTCTCTCACAGGTCTCTACCTGGTCCCCCTTATTTATGCCATGGATTTCCCATCTCTTATCACTCCTAGGACAGGGACTCCTTCTCTGCAAGGTTTGGAGTAGGGAAACTGATCAGGGCTTTTCAGGGATGTGGCATTTCCTAAGAAGCCTTTAATCAAAGGGCCAAGGGCTTATAGGGGGACACCC
>NW_011390763.1:0-539 GCF_000754665.1 Bison bison bison
ATTAAACAGGACACAAATTACATAAATATGGAGGAAAAAATGTGGTATTACATTAAAATTAAGAACTTACATTCATCAAAGGTCAGCATGAAGAGTGAAAATGCATATAAAACAATCTTTTCAATAGAAATATTCTACAAAGCATTTGGGTCCAGAATATATTTAAAAATCTGACAGTAGGAGAAATTAAGGCTTTTGCCCAGGGACCCGCAGCCAGGGACGCTGGGATTTGAACACAGCGCTGCGCCAGCCCTGCTTCCTCCTCCTTCCCCTGGGAGGTAGCTTGGCGATCACAGACAGGTGGGAGTTACTTGTGCACCCGAGGGGCACCATACCCGGAAGAGCCCACCTGCTGCTCCTGCTCCCCATTCCTGGGCCCCCTCCCCGGCCCCGCTCCCCAAACCCCCGCCCACCCCCACCACACCCCGTGCCCCTTCGGTAGACCTACTCCCTCAGGATCCCTGAACCCCCTCTCTTGAGACTCTCTCGGGTCTCTCCAGTCCCTAAGTCCCGGCTTCCTGCGCTGCCCCCCCACCCCC
>NW_011390764.1:0-518 GCF_000754665.1 Bison bison bison
GATCACAAATGAGTGCCCCCCCTCAAGTGTTTTTAGATTTTAGAACTGAGAGGGAAGAATGTTTCTCCTTGGGGAAATGGGTGGTGCCATTTACGGCTTCTGTATTATGGTTTTGCCTTGGTTTTTCTATGTAAACTTGGTGTTTGTATTGGTGGAATATAAGGTTAACCTTTAGTCTGCAGGATTTTGAATTTCATAGAAAAACAGCAGTTCTACAGAATTCGTTAACTTCACGCAGAGGACTTTGCCTCAAAGAGTGACCCTGTGACATCAGCGAGTTGTCATTTGACCAGAAATTGACTTTGGGGTATCGTGCCTTTGGGAATGGCTTGGACTTTGGGTTGTTTTCATTTTTTATAATATTTGCTTTTGTGCTTACTCAAGAAATCTTTAAAAATATTGTACCCATGGGGACATGTCAAAGTGCATGTGTGCTGTATTTGTATTCCACAGGGTGGAAGGCCCTGTCTCAGGCTCGTTGGTCTCTCTAGCAGGCCTCTTTTCTCTGAGACCTTCCC
>NW_011390765.1:0-628 GCF_000754665.1 Bison bison bison
ACAGGGTGGAGTTCGGAGAGGTGTCCGGGCATCGGGTTCTTCTCAAGAGGGGACAGGGAAATCGGGGTCCTACGGAATGTGGAACCACCATCGAGACCACGTCTGGAATGTCTTCGTGAGACCGGCCTCATCCTGATGTGTGACCGGAAGGTCGGGGACCCCTTCCAGACAAAGCAGGGGAGTCGACCATCCTGTCCAGATCAGAAGAGGAGAAAGGTCTCAGAGGAGGGGGTGCCGGAAAACCTCAGTGTTCCCCTCGAGGGAGAGCGGGATTTCGGGGAACTTTGTGGGTCGCATCAAGGGTGCCAAGTGCCCTTTCGACCTCCAATTCCTAACGTGGAACTTCTCCTGAGGCGCTGTAGCGGGAAAGGGCTTCGTCTTGCGATGACGGGGGAGCCACGTGGTTTTTCTCGAGTTACGGCGGGATTCTCGAGATACGACGGGGAATTCAGGATGCCTCTTGTGTTGGCCCAGGCAAGTCCAATCTTCCATTCGAGTTGCGAAGGAAAGCTGGGGATTGCTCTCGAGTGACTGCAGGTCCAATAGACCTCTTCTAGGCTTGTGTCCAGAAGCCAATGTTCCTCTCCAGGGGCGACAGGGATCTCGGGGTTGCATTCCAGACTCTCCC
>NW_011390766.1:0-665 GCF_000754665.1 Bison bison bison
GCGTGGCAACGGCTGATCGCGGAAAGCAGTTGAGGGGCCGACTCCTCATCAGCCGTTTGCTAAGCTATAGGTAGCGTGGGCCGTGGGGCGAAGGAGGTGGGAAGGTTTGTCCTGTGAGTAGGGTGTAGGTGGAGTAGGCCCTAGTCAGACCGGGGAGAGACAGAGAGCAAGAACACAGCCATTTTGAGTGGCTTGCTCTTCCAACTGCCACTAGAAATTCCTCGATGCCCCTGGGACTTCACAGGGCAAGTATCTTACAGGTAGTTAGGAAAACGCTTGTCCATGTTCTTCTGAGCTGTGTTTGTTTTCACGTACCTATTGGTACTTCGTGGTTGCAAGGTAGGCACCTATTTCTCTTTCTCTTCTATGACTTGCCATTCTCCAGCACTCACTTTAAGGTCCTATAGCCCTAGTGCTATGTTATGGTCTCAGAAAGAGTAGATCTGGGGAGCATAACCCTTCTTGCCCTTTTTTACTTTATCTTGAGAAATTTTCTTTTCATGTTGTATCTCCTCTGCAAAATAATCACCTAACCCCTTCTTGGGCCCAACATGTCAGAACCTCTGATGAACAGAGCACCTTCAGCCATTAGGCACTGACCCCTCCCTCTAGGGGGCCCCAGAACTCTCATCAGATGAGGCACAGGGCAGACACCAGGTTAAGAA
>NW_011390767.1:0-546 GCF_000754665.1 Bison bison bison
AAACTCAAAATAAGAGTGGCTTTGTTGTTCAGTCACTCAGTTCTGTCCAACTCTGCAATCCCATGGACTGCAGCACAGCAGGCTTCCGCGTCCTTTACCATCTCCTAAAGTTTGCTCCACTGAGTCAGTGATGCCATCCAACCTCATCCTCTGTCGCCCCCTCCTCCTTTTGTCCTCAATCTTTCTCAGCACCAAGGTCTTTTCCAGTGAGGCAACTCTTCACATCAGAAGACCAAAGTATTGGAGCTTCAGCATCAGTCCTTCCAATGACTATTCAAGGTTGATTTCCTTTAGGATTGACTGGTTTGATTACCCGGTTGTCCAAAGGACTCTCAGGAGTAGCTTATACAAAATGCAAATGTCTTTCCCATGGAACAGTCTGGAAGAAGGTGCTTCAGTGCTTGTATGGGGGCTTTGCTCTTTGGGATCGTCTAGGGACCCAGGCTCATGCTGACATTTTGTTCTGCCTTTGCAGAGTATGGCCTACACCAGCTTGATCCAAGGTGCCTCTTCCCCACATTCACACTGAAAACAGCAGAAGGGAGG
>NW_011390768.1:0-613 GCF_000754665.1 Bison bison bison
GGTTAAGACTCCATGCTTCCACTCCAGGGACCCCGCGTTCCATCCCTGGTCAGGGAACTAAGATCTCACATACCACACAGCAAGACCAAAAAAAAAAAAAAGCCTACATACAAATGATGCAGTCCTTCCACCTCCCAAACCCAGTCCCGCAGAGCTTTGTTTATACTGGCATTACTCACTGGACAAGCAGCTTTTGATTAAAAACACTGAACTCTGCCCAAGTAATTGTGCTGCATACAAGGAAAACATTTGAGGGCCCAAGGAGAAGCTCCTCTTTGTTCCCAGGAAGCCTGAAATCATGGTTTAAGAAAAAAAAAAAAAAAAAGGAACTTCTGGCTTGCATGGTCTGAACAAAACATATTCTGCCACATTTTTCTATAATGAGCATGTGGGATGTTTTCTGCACATTATTTTTAATGGCAGAGATCATAAATAAAATTCACTAGTATTGCCAGAAAAGCATTAAAAAAGTAAAAGTCTCCTTTAAGTATCACCTTCTGTCTGTCTCCAGCTGGAGATCAATATTTTTATGTATGTGGTGTGGCTACCTCCATCCACTTTCTCTATAGATATGACTGTAAATATTTATGAATCTTTACACAGATTTTGTTTT
>NW_011390769.1:0-581 GCF_000754665.1 Bison bison bison
GAGATGGCTGGATGGCATCACCCACTCGATGGACATGAGTCTGAGTGAACTCTGGGAGTTGGTGATGGACAGGGAGGCCTGGCGTGCTGCGATTTGGGGTCGCAAAGAGTCAGACACGACTGAGCGACTAATCTCATCTGATCTGATCTGATAATGAATATTGGTGTAAAATATATTTGGATCCATGTCTTCAGCTACTTTGTTGTAACACAGGAGTTGAAATATTAAGCAAATTGCTTTTCATCTAGGAAATGAAGTGAAGTGAAAGTTGCTGAGTCGTGTCCGACTCTTTGCGACCCCATGGACTATACAGTCCATGGAGTTCTCCAGGCCAGAATACTGGAGTGGGTAGCCTTTCCCTTCTCCAGGGGATTTTCCCAACACAGGGATCGAACCCAGGTCTCCCGCATGGAGGGCGGATTCTTTACCAACTGAGCTATCATGGAAGACTGTAGGAAACTTGTCAGCAATTAGCTCTTACTTTGTGAAAAAAAAAAAAAAACTTTACATCCCAAAACAGTAAACAGATTACAGAATCATCTGAGTCTTAAGGCTGTAAATATTCTGATCATTAAACCCAT
>NW_011390770.1:0-647 GCF_000754665.1 Bison bison bison
GAAAGAAAGAAATTATAAAGATCTGAGCAGAAATAAATGAAAAAGAAATGAAAAAAAGAATAGTAAAGACTAATAAAACTAAAAGCTGATTGAGAAGATAAACAAAATTGACAAAACTTTAGCCAGACTCATCAAGAAAAAAAAAAGAGAGAAGATTCAAATTAGCAAAATTAGAACTGAAAAAGGAGAGGTTGCAACAGAAAATGCAGAAATACAAAGAATTATGAGACTATTATGAATACTGATATGGCAATAAAATGGATAACCTGAAAGAAATGGACAGATTCTTAGAAAAGTTCAATCTTCCAAGACTGAACCTGCAAGAAATAGAAATTAAGAACAACCCAGTTACAAGCAATGAGGTTGAAGCTGTGATCATAAATCTCCCCCAAAACAAAAGCCCAGGACCAGGTGACTTCATAGGAGAATTCTATCAAACATTTAGAGAAGAGCTAATGCCTATACTTCTAAAACTCTTTTGAAAAATTGCATAGAAGAGAACACTTCCAAACTCACACTACAAGACCACCAACACGCTGATACCAAAACTAGACAAAGATAATACAAAAGAAAAGAAAACTACACGCCAATATCACTGATGAACATCGATGCAATAGTGCTCAACAAAATTCTGGCAAACAGAATTC
>NW_011390771.1:0-587 GCF_000754665.1 Bison bison bison
CATCATCCCAGTCAATAAATTTAGATTTCCTTCATCATTTCCATTGGTTTCCTCATATTCTATTTGAGGGGTGAACTCTAACTGGAGTCCTCAATTCTGGGGCTCATGAGGCTTCTACTTGCAGGGCAGAGGTCGGGAGAGCCCAGCAACAGCTTGTGCAGTAGTCTGGGTGAGTGACGCGAATGCCTTCTTGAGACTGGTTGCCTCATAATCCCAAGATGACTACTGAGGCCCTCCAGGCCCTAGGGCCCCGCCCCAGGTGGAAAACTGAGAAGAGTGAAGCAGGAAAGGGAGGTACTTATATATATATTTTAAAAAGCAAATATTTCCCAGAGACCTTCAGCTTGTCTCATCAGTACGCCCAGGGGGTACTCGCAACTGTGAAGGGCTATACAGAAGGAAGCCTTTGGCTGGACTTTGAACCAAACTGAGATTCTGCCGGGAAGGACAGATGAGAAGTCACGGGATCAGGTAGGCAACAGCAGTATCAGCTACAGAAGAACTTCTTGCTAAACAGTGTTTTGAAGGAAAAATTGATGGCATTTTGTAACTAATCAGATACAAGAGACAGAGGAGACAGGAGGCAA
>NW_011390772.1:0-525 GCF_000754665.1 Bison bison bison
GGTGGCTCAATGGTAAAGAATATGCCTGCAATGTGGGAGACCTGAGTTCAATCCCTGGGTTGGGAAGATCCCCTAGAGGAGGGCATAGCAACCCACTCCACTATTCTTGCCTGGAAAATTCCCACGGAAAGCGGAGCTTGGCGGGCTACAGTCCATGGGGTTGCAAAGAGTCAGACATGACTGAGCGACTAAGCACACATGCATGGTTAGTTTTTTAAGGAACCTTTATACTTCCATAGTAATTTTATCAATTTAGATTCCCACCAATAGTTCAAGAGTTCCCTTTACTCTTTGTCCTTTCTAACACTTAGAGAATGGATTTTTAATGACACATTTTCTGATCAGTATGAGGTGATACCTCACTGTAGATTTTTTCGGTTTTGATTTGCATTTCTCTGATAATTAGTGATGTTGAGCATCATTTCATATGTCTCTTGGCCATCTGTATGTCTTCTTTTGAGATAGGTCTATTTAGATCTTTTGCCAAATTTTGATTAGATTTTCTTTTTATATTAAGCTACATGA
>NW_011390773.1:0-734 GCF_000754665.1 Bison bison bison
AGGCATGAATACCAGAGTGTGTTGCCATTTCCTTCTTCAAGGGATCTTCCCCACCTAGGGAAAGAACGTGTGTCTCCTGCATTGGCAGGCAGATTCTTTACCACTGAGCCACCATGAAAACCATCCTAAAACTATACCTTGCCTATTAGCTTTAGATTTGATATATTCCTCTCAGTGAAATCTTTCACAGACACACTCAGTTTGTTGTTCAGTCACTCAGTCATGTCCAACTCTTTGCGATCCCATGGACTGGAGAATACCAGGCTTCCCTGTCCTTCACCCTCTCCTAGAGTTTGCTCAAACTCATGCCTATTGAGTCAGGAATGCCATCCAACCATCTTGTTCTCTGTCATTGCCTTCTCCTCCTGCCTCCTATCTTTCCCAGCATCAGGGTCTTTTCCAAATTGTCATAAATAGATCAATTGTCAAGAATGAAACTGTCCTGTTTTGAGCAAGGTAATGAAACTGCAACCCCATCCATTCTCCTTCTCAGTCCCAAAGACATTTCTTTTTTAGCCATCCTATAGTCACCATTGGAATACTAAAAGGGATGTTTCAAAAACCTCTTCTATTTATAGTAAGGACCCAATGAAAGCTTTTAAAGGTGGTTAGGGACAGTGTAAAACTAATCATAATCAGGCATCTGAATTAAGTGAAGATGGAGCAGCAGGCAAGCATATATACCAACGCTACTTTCCAAAGATTTCAAATGTTGCTTTGTTCTTCTCATCAGA
>NW_011390774.1:0-517 GCF_000754665.1 Bison bison bison
AGAAGAAAAAAAGCAAGGGTTAATAAGAATAAAAGATTACCATACTATAACAGGGTATTCAATGAAACAGGAGAGATCTGAGACACCTCCAAGTGATTCCTACAATAACCTCTACTCTGATGTTACACTGAGTAATTCCCTTGCTTCTGGCATGGATTACAAACAAATGCTGCCTAAAGTTATTTAACATTCCCAAGTCTTCTCCAGCTATGAAAACATCTCAGAAGCTTACTGGGACCAAATATAAATCAAATGCATAACCACTTCATATGGTTTTACATTCAAATTTGACCAAGAGTTGGAAGAGACATGATCTGCAATTTTCCATGCATTCATAATCACATGTATGAAAAATGTTCCTTAAAGAAGTATCTATTTACATTTAAAAGAAAATCTAATAACCAAAATCTATGCTGTAAATATGTAAGTCAATTTGTTTTGCAGCTTAGACATGGAGAAAAGATTAGACTAGATTGGCATGTCTCAATCTGAAGTATGAGAAGCCCTCAGAGTCTGA
>NW_011390775.1:0-186 GCF_000754665.1 Bison bison bison
GACAGACATTTGTTGGCAAAGTAATATCTCTGCTTTTGAATATGCTATCTAGGTTGGTCATAACTTTCCTTCCAAGGAGTAAGCGTCTTAATTTCACGGTTTCAGTCACCATCTGCAGTGATTTTGGAGCCCAGAAAAATAAAGTCTGACACTGTTTCCACTGTTTCCCCATCTATTTCCCATGAA
>NW_011390775.1:4414-5000 GCF_000754665.1 Bison bison bison
AACATGCAATAAATATTAAGAAAGTATAAAGGAGATATTCTACAGTTTGTCTTTCACACTGTTTTTAAATTTGCTGTGCAAGTTTACAGCTCATCACAATCCAGAAGCCAACTTTTCTGTTCCAGAATGGATTAAAGGGGATAATTGCTCAAATAAAAACTATATTTTTAAGGTTCAATATATTATGACTTTATATATATGTAGAGTGAAATGATTACTACAGTCAGGAGGAATAACACATCTTTTCTTCACAGTTACCTTTTCTGTGTGTGCAATGAGAACACATGAAATCTACTCTCAGCAAATTTCCAGTATTCAATACAATATTATTAACCATAATCATTTTGCTATACATTAATTCTCTGGTTTATTTATCCTATGTAACTGTAATTTTGTAGCCTTTGATGAACATCTCATTTTCCCCACCTCCCAACCCTGGTAACCATGTTCTAATTTCTGCTGTTATGTATTTAACTTTTAGAATACACATGTAAGTGTTACAATGCAGTTTTTTTTTTTTCTTTCTGCATCTGACATTTCACTTAGCATAACAACTTTCAGATTCATTCATGGTTTTCCAAATGAC
>NW_011390776.1:0-596 GCF_000754665.1 Bison bison bison
TGTGTGTGTGTGTGTGTGTGTGTGTGTGTGTGTGTGTGTGTATTAGTTGCTCAGTCATGTATGAGTCTTTGCTTTCACATGGACTGTAGCCCATCAGGCTCCTTTGTCCATGGGGTTCTCCAGGCAAGAATACTGGAGTGGGTTGCCATTTCTTTCTCCAAAAAGGCTGATGAAAGTATGTGAAATACTTAGCATGTAAAAATGGTTAAAATGGTGAAAATTTAAGTTAGATTTTTTTTTACAACAATTAAAAACTTTTAACAACCAGGAAAAGAATTTGAATAGACATTTCACCAAAAATACTGCTTAACATGATTGAAAGTGAAAGAAATTAAGTCACTCAGTCCTGTCCGACTCTTTGCGACCCCATGGACTGTTGCCTATCAGGCTCCTCCATCCATGGGATTTTCCAGGCAAGAGTGCTGGGGTGGATTGTCATTTCCTTCTCCAGGGGATCTTCCTGACCCAGGAATCAAACCCAGGTCTCCTGCATTGCATGCAGACACTTTACCTTCTGAGCCACCAGGGAAGCCCTTAGCAAAATGTAAATCAGTTTCATTGAAATACTACTTCACACACATTAGCTTGGCTATAAT
>NW_011390777.1:0-592 GCF_000754665.1 Bison bison bison
CAAGCTTTATTTTCCACTTCAGAAAGCTATCTCTCTTCAGATAACTCCACTGAATTGAAGTTGCCCAATAAAACCTGATGAATATAAAGGCCAGAACTGACACCCAAAGAACTTGAACGTGGGTAAACAATAACCCAATAGTAGCAGTCTCTTTCAATAGCCTTTTTAAAAATTTCATTTTGTTCTCTTTCAGAGTTCTTCTCTATTTTTTGAACAAAAGTTTTAATGTGGAAACTTACAGATATGTATGTAGGGAAAGCAGATTTCCCATAACCTAGCTCCAGTAATTATTAACAGTTTGTTCATCTTTTTTTGTTTGTTTGGTTTGGGGTGTGTGTGTGTGTGTATTTCACACACCCCAACAAGGGATAAATCCTGAAACCCCTGCAGTGGAAGCACAGAGACTTTTTTTTAAGCATTTAAAGAATATGACCCAGCAGTACCTCGCTTTATTTATTCGTTTATTTGGCTGTGCTGGGTTGTAGTTGGTGGCCCATGGGTTCTTTGTTACCACACACAGGATCTTCCTTGTGGCATGTGGGATCTAGTTCCCTGACTAGGGATGAAACCTGGGCCCCCTGGGAGCGTGGAG
>NW_011390778.1:0-524 GCF_000754665.1 Bison bison bison
CCTAGCCTTGGCCTGAGGGCTGCAGTTTGCTGACCTTGACCTAGAGGCCGGAAAGAGTGGGCCCCGACCCCAAGTGCCAAGGCGGTAGCTCGCCGTGCATTCCATGATTGGACAGGGTTACCAGCAGATTCTGGAAGAAAAGGCTTCAGTTGTATATTTGGTGGGTTGGCTGGGGTTGTTTCCTCTTGCATAGTAAATACATGATGAAATGCATGCATATTAAACCCCTGGGCACGTCAACAGACAAGGAATGTACATTTGACCATGCGCTTGCTGCAGCTGTCACCACCAATTCCAGGACGCACCTAACAGCACTTGGTCCCAATTCTCCCCTCCCTCCATTCCCTGCCAACCACAAATTTACATTCTCTCTCTAGATTTCCCTATTCTGGACATTTCACAGTAGTGTAATCATATCTCATATGGTCTGTTTGTGTCTGATCTTTTACAATTAGCAGGTTTTCAAGGTTCATTCATCTTGTGGCACATAAGAGTAGTTCTTATTTATTGATGAATAATATTCT
>NW_011390779.1:0-575 GCF_000754665.1 Bison bison bison
AGCACACGTAGTCATGCCCTGTTAGTGTCTTAATGTGCAGGTTCCTGACTGCAGTTACGGGGGGCAGCTTTCCATTTCCTGACGGTCTCCTTATACGTTGCCCTCGATGAAAGTCGTGCTTATTTGGGCCCATTTCTGTATATTTCTTTTACCTTAGGCATTTGTAGAAACTCATATTTTGGCTACTGTTACTTTGATGGTTATCTGTGTCATCAGTGTCTTCTCCCACCTGATGGCTTTCAATTCGGCACTCCCAGGGATATCTGTTATGAAGAGTTCTTCATTTTAATACAGCTCGGGATTTCGGCGTCTGTCTTAGAGATGGCGTTGTTCTGTGTTGTTCAGGAATCCTACCCCCCCATCCCCCGCAGTTCATGGACACACCTGCTGCAGTGTCTTGCAGCAGCTCTACTGTTTTGTCTCTCTAAATAGATCTTCAGCCCATCTGCACTTGATTTTGGTTCCCATATGAGCTAGGGATGCAGTTGCATTTGACTGGCTTCAGATCCCCTGTCGCCCACAGAGTAATTGAAACGCCTATCTCTTTGTCACTTCTTTCTATCACCTTTTCTATT
>NW_011390780.1:0-512 GCF_000754665.1 Bison bison bison
CCAGGCCCCTGCCCCAACAAGAGGCAGACAGCCATGTGTGTGGCAGCCAGAACCAGAAGGCAAGGGGCGGCCTCAGCCTCAGAGACCGGCATTCTCCACCAAACTGAGCAGGCTGCCAGTTTCTAACCATGTCTTCCTGGAGTCCTGGACGGTTGACATCTGCCAGGAGAGTTGCAGCTTGAGATCAGCTCCCCAGAGGAGACACATGATACACCTGAGGCAGTGTTCTCATGGCACACCCAGGAAACTGAGCAGCCTGGACCCAGTAGGGAATTAAGATGCATGGCCCACTTGGGACAGTGCGTTGGCCAAGCACCTGGTCGCCTGAGCTGCTGGGACCTGGGAAGGGCCAAAACGCACGTGCATCTGAGTCTGTGACTTTGCGGTGTACCTGAAAACCTGAACCTGAGCAGCTTTGACCTGGGAATTGCAGGAAATGCAGGGCCCACATTGGGCAGTACCCCTGAAGAGCAATCTGGAACCTGAGCAGTGTACACGTGGAAAGCACACAC
>NW_011390781.1:0-502 GCF_000754665.1 Bison bison bison
ATCCCTTGAATCTGTTTGTCACTTCCATTGCATAATCACAAGGTATTTTATTTAGGTCATACCTAAGTGATCTAGTAGTTTTCCCTATTTTCTTCAATTTTAGTCTGAAGTTAGCAATAAGAAGTTCATGATCTGAGCCACCGTCAGTCCCCAGCCTTGTTTTTGCTGACTATACAGAGCTTCTCCACATTGGACTGTGAAGAATGTAATCAATCTGATTTTGGTATGGACCATCTGATAATGTCCATGTTTTGAGTCATCTCTTGTATTGTTGGAAGAGGGTGTTTTCTGTAACCAGTGTGTTCTCTTGGCAGAACTCTATTATCCTTTACCCTGCTTCATTTTGTACTCCATGGCAAAACTTACCTGTTACTCCAGGTATCTCTTCACTTCCTACTTTTGCATTTCAATCTCCTGTTATGGAAAGGACCACTTTTTTGGTGTTAGTTCTGGAAGGTCATGTAGGTCTTCATAGAACTGGTAAACTTCAGCTTCTTCAGCA
>NW_011390782.1:0-560 GCF_000754665.1 Bison bison bison
CTGCAGCTTCTCAAGGACTTGTTTTCAGTTATTGACAGTTGGGGTGAGTCTTACCAACCTTGCATGGCTGTGATGAAGACTAAATAAAGCAGCCAGTGTGTATACCCCAAATAAAGACACGTGAGAAGACACAGGAAACTAAATGAAAAGAGAACTGAGAGGCTGGGAGTAAACACATTCTTCAGTTATAATACACTAAAGAATCATAGTTACATTATACAGAGAACTCTGCTGAAACAACTCAAGAAACGCATCAGATCAGATCAGTCGCTCAGTCGTGTCCAACTCTTTGCGACCCCATGAATCGCAGCACGCCAGGCCTCCCTGTCCATCACCAACTCCCGGAGTTTACAAAGACTCATGTCCATCAAGTGAGTGATGCCATCCAGCCAACTCATCCTCTGTCGTCCCCTTCTCCTCCTGCCCCCAATCCCTCCCAGCATCAGAGTCATTTCCAATGAGTCAACTCTTCGCGGGAGGTGGCCAAAGTACTGGAGTTTCAGCTTTAGCATCATTCTTTCCAAAGAACTCCCAGGGCTGATCTCCTTCAGAATGGACTG
>NW_011390783.1:0-537 GCF_000754665.1 Bison bison bison
AGTATTATTTTTTAACTTATTATTATTATCATTATTATTATTATTTGGCTATACCACACAGCTTGTGGGATCTTAGTTCCCCAACCAGTGATTGAACCCATGCCCTTAGCAGTGAAAGTGTAGAGTCCTAACCACTGGACCACCAGTCAGAGACTAGATTATATAGGACCCAGTAGAACAAGTTTCTTAACTGGATGTCTGTTTTAGTCTTCTGCATTTTAATAGAGTTCCTCAGTGATTCTTTGCCTTTTGTGATATTGACATTTTTCAAGAATACTGGTCAATTAATTTTTAGACCATTTCTCATTTTGCATTTGTCTAATGTTTCCTCATAATTAGATTTGGTTATGTATTTTTTAACCAGAATATCACAAAATAACATTGTGCCCATGTCAGTGCAAAAATATCAGCAGGTTCATGATGTTGATCTGTTTTCACACTGATTATATTAACCTTGATTACCTGGCTAAAGTGGTAACTACTGGGTTTCTCCATTGTAAAGTTCTTATTTTTCTCTTTGTAATATGATTTACATCC
>NW_011390784.1:0-683 GCF_000754665.1 Bison bison bison
CTGCCATTATGAGTGAATGGTGTGGGGGCAGAGGAAGAGAACCAGGTTTGCTCGCTTATTGGAGCCCAGGGCAGGTTGTCCCCAGACTAAACACTTACTATGGTGATGACCGTCACTGCTGTCTGCAAAGGGTTTACGTTGGTGTGTGTCTTCATCGAGTGGTCAGGCCGTCTCTAAGCTACACTGGCCATGGGCATTGCCTCTCCTTGGAACTTGACATGTTTCTTCTCTTCCCTATGGAACATTCATTTCTAAGAGGGTTTTTGGGCCACAAGGATGTTGGGTTTTTCTCTAGCTTTGTCTCATGAGGAACGCTTTTCCACTTGTTGATGTGGTTTGTTTTCCCAGCTCTCTTTCTTGCCTTATTTTGTCAATTTGTTTCTGCCAGAGGAAGAGCTCAGAATTTGCCTCTGGCTGATATGTGACACTTACAACAGCAACACCTACCTGGATATAATGACCACATTTGCCGAAAGGGCTTTGTTTTGCAGAAGACATCTTGAAAGTACCTACACTGTCCTTTCAGATTCCCAAAGGCTATTTGAAATGAAATAAAACACGAATTCTCAAGTTTAGTCTTACAATATGTGGGGAGTCAGAAAAATCCCCTGGAGAAGGGAAACACCACCCACTCCAGTATCTGGCCTAGAGAATTCCATGGAGTGTATACTCCGTGGGGTCAC
>NW_011390785.1:0-764 GCF_000754665.1 Bison bison bison
GAAACTACAACACTTGCTAACACCGCACACAAAATATAAACTCAAAATGGATCGAAGATCTAAACATGAGACCGCAAACGATTACACTGCTGGAGGAAAATATAGGCAAAACACTCTCTGGTGTAAAGCACAGTAGGATCCTCTCTGGCGAACCTCCCAGAATAATGGGAATAAAAGCAAAACTAAAACAAATGGGACCTACTTAAACTTAAAAGCTTATGCTCAACGAAGGAAACTACAAGCAAAGTGAAAAGACAGCACTCAGAATGGGGGCAAATAATAGCAAATGAAGCAACTCGTAAAGAAGTGATCTAAAAAATATACAAGCAACTCCTGCACTCAATTCCAGAAAAGTAGGCGACCCAGGCAAAAAAATAATAATAATAATAATCATGGGCCAAAGAAGTAAACAGACATTTCTCCAAAAAAGAAATACAGATGGCTATCAAACACATGAAAAGATGCGCAACATCCCTTACTATCAGAGAAACGCAAATCGAAACCACAACGAGGTACCATCTCAGGCCGTTCTGTATGGCTGCTTTCGAAAATCTACAGACAATGAATGTTTGAGAGGGGGCAGAGAAAAAAAGAAACCCTCTCACACTGTCTGTGTGAATTTCAAACTAGCACAGCCACTATGGGAACAACGTACAGACTGCTGAAAAACCTGGAATTAGAACTGCCATACAACCCAGCAATCCCTCTGCTGGGCATACACACCGAAGAAACCAGAATTAAAAGACACTCGTGCCCCAGTGTTC
>NW_011390786.1:0-600 GCF_000754665.1 Bison bison bison
AATCACCCACAGATAACCGCTGTTGATTTTTTAGTAGACAGTTTTCAGTTTTTCCTGTACATGGATCACTAGTAAAGTATCTTTGTAGTTTTACAAAAATGGACTGATGCCATATATATGGTTCTGAAAACTATTTTTGTTTTTAATTTTACAATGCACCATAAACATTTTTCCATGCAATGGATGAAAATCTGCTACTGAAACAGAGGGCTGCAGTTGAATAATCAGAGCGACACCTAAAGTATAGGATTAGCATAAGGTTAAATAAAGCACAAGGCCTGGTAAATGCCTGCCAATGCACTACACAAAAGGAATGTCTTCAAAGCCCCTCTGTGGGGCCCTGCAGCCACCCCTGAGTTCCCTTGGACCCCTTGGGTGGAAGGGGTCCTGTAAACTTTTTTGCATCCACATAAACCCCCCCAATTTCTGTCTGGTTTTCTTCACCTCATCCTCTACCCTGGCCATCTCATCAAATTCTCTTATCATCTCTTCATTGCTCAAATGCATATCATGTATGGCCTCCTTGTATTCCTTGAGACACTGAGCCAGCCCCTTGTTGGTTTTTCTTTTGGCCTTCCTTGGTACATCCTCCCCAGCTGG
>NW_011390787.1:0-510 GCF_000754665.1 Bison bison bison
TTCTCTTTAGATTGTGTTATGAAGTACTGAGCGTGATATCAAACATAAACTGTATTTCAAGTATATATTCAAATTTCAGGTATATTTCATTGTGGGGTCTCATTGTTGGACCTTTGGGTATATATTCATTAATTGACATAAAATTGACACTTGAACAACTTAGGAGGTTAATCTGAGTGTAATGGGTAGTTGGTCCTCTATATTCTGTGTTCCTCTGCACCCATGGGTTCAACCAAGAATGTAGTGCCATACTATTCATTACTACTACTGAAAAATATATGTGTATAAGGTGGACCCATGCTATTCAAATCCACAATGTTAAAGGGTCAATGTATATTAAAACGTCTAGGAAACCAGATCTATGACAATGTTAGACTTGCTCCATCCTGAGAAGGACCTCTTCAGAAGGGATTAGGGATTCCAGGAGTCCCAAGAGGGGGACTTTTCCTCTCACTTTTCCTCTCAGTCACTGCTAAGAGTCATTGAAATGAACAGCTGTCAGAAATTCTA
>NW_011390788.1:0-753 GCF_000754665.1 Bison bison bison
AGATGGGAAAAAGAAACACTAAAATGCATGTCAGCTTTCAATGATAGAGACCTATGACCCTTCTCTCTGTTGAGCTGCAATTCCCTTATTGTGCAATGTCCAATGTTGGGGAGACCTCATGGTTCTCCTGCTTCTGTTCTTTCCATTTTTGTTTTTATGGAAGAGTGGGTACAAAACTATCACTAGGAAATTGTACATTTTTCTAATTTAAGAAGATATTTAAGGTGGCCATTTGACAGCAACCAAAAAATATAAATGAAGGAATAAAACAAACTATAAAATACATCTATATCTCTGTAAATGGATGGAAATGAAAAAAAAAATGAGTTGATGTATGGCAAAACCAATACAATATTGTAAAGTAATTAACCTCCAATTAAAATAAATTTATGTTAAAAAAAAGGAAAAACAAGTCAATAATAGTTAACCAGCCGATTTGAACAGCCTACAGAGGATCAGTAGGAACCTCCCTCCAGAACAACAGTTCAGGTTGCCCATTTTCAGTCTCAAGGTTGAAGGTGAGCTCTTCTCACTTGACACCATATGTGAACCTCTCAGCTCACAAAGCGACACCTGGTGCAGAATGTGCCCTATCACATTACAGTGGAGATGATTCATCACAGAACTTTCAGAGTGAGCTGGACTCTGCACAGGATGAGTCCAACTGCTACTGTCCAGAAACTGTGTTTCTATGGACAAACTGGCCTTTTCAAAGTAAATATTTTTTCTCAACTAAGGAATCCTAGGTTCACA
>NW_011390789.1:0-549 GCF_000754665.1 Bison bison bison
GACCTCATCACAAGCCAGGAGAAGTCAGCCTGTGAAGAAGGTGCCCATGCCCAGTTCAACGAGGACAGGCACCAGCTGCCAGAGCCACTCATCCTGGAAAGAGCCATGCCGGTCGCCTGACTCACCTGGGCACCCCTCGTCTATCTGCTGCCTGACCCTGTGTATGGGAGGCACACAAAGCTTTGTCCAATCACTGTCTAACCAAATGACTGAATCAATGAATTCTTCTCAGGCAGAGAGGCCATGGCTTGCCTTTAAAACTGCAAGTGAGAGCATTGATCAACTGTACACAGGGCAAAGGCCAGATGACTCAGAGTCGCCCCTGAGTGGGACCCAGGCTAGTCTCTCAGGCCCTTTCCCATGACCTTGATCCAGCTACACACCTGGGCTCAGTTCCCTCCATGGGTCTGACCCTTCTGGGGGCCCTTCCCCCATTTCCCAGCCAAGGAGACCCTCTTCACTATGAGACCCAGCCCGGATGACACTCCCATCTAAAAAGCCCTTGATGTGAGTCAGTGGTTGGTTCCCCATGCTTCATGCTCCCCAACA
>NW_011390790.1:0-7438 GCF_000754665.1 Bison bison bison
TGACCCTGGTCCCACACTGGGCCCTGACCCTGGTCACACTCTGAGCCCTGTCACACCCTGAGCCCTGACCCTGGTCACACTCTGGGCCCTGTCACACCCTGAGCCCTGACACTGGTCCCACTCTGAACTCTGACCCTGGTCACACACTAAGCCCTGACCCTGGTCACACTCAGATTCTGAGCCTGGTCCCACTCTGAGCCCTAAGCCTGGTCACACTCTGAGCCCTGAGCCTGGTCACACTGAGCCCTGACCCTGCTCACACTCTGACTCCTGACACTGGTCACACTCTGAGCCCTGACCCCAATCATGGGCCATGAAGGGGGACAGCCCTCCTCCACAGGGTCCCCTGTGGACTCAATGTCTAGAGTCCAGGTCTCCCGACGGCAGGGTGCCCACTGCCTCCCTCCATAGTCTAGCGTCTACACAGCTGCTGAAGTCCTCCTGTGTCCGGGCCCCTGTTCAACCATAAGGAGCACTCAGAGGGGCTTATATCTTGTTGCAGAGGGAATGGCTGGAGGTCTGAGGTCACAAAAGGCGCAGCACACAGTCACAGGCTCTGTAAACAGCAAGGAGCACTGCAGAGGCCAGTCTCCTCCAGGAGCCCCGCGGAGAACGGCAGGCTCTGCAAACATTTGGTTCCGTCTGCCGGGGCCACGAGCAGCAGACAGTTCAACAGCTGGCTCTCGGGGTACAGTGGTCACTCTCTCCTATGACTGGCTTGGACTGCTGCCCAGCCCTTCCTCACACAGATACCTGTGCTAAGAGCTCCCAGCCGGGTTCCAACCCAAGGAGTCCCTGGAGCCCATGGGCTTCCCACAACCTGGGCTGGCTGTGGAGCAGGCCTTCATGCCCTGTCCCCGCTCTGCTTTCTCCAGGCTGTTTAAGCAGCCGGTCCTCTCCTGGGGGGACCACCACCCCCCTCTCCTCCTGCTCAGCCTCTGTACAGAGGCCAGATGGCCATCAAAGGGCTCGGGACCGCACCAGCCACAGGGACGTCTTGAGGAAGCGAGACCTGTCTCACCTCCTACCTCCGCACCTGTCTCTGCTCACGCGGCACGGGTCCCACTGCCCACCCCACTGACCCCCACAGCCCTCAGACCCCAGCCCCACACACACCCTCGTGTGCCTCTCCCAGGGGGCCTGTCATCCCAAGCTCTCCTCTCACTCGCAGGCCCCCAGCCTGGCCATGAGGCGTGCCGGATGCTCACCTCGATGAAGCTGCTGAGGGTGGCATTGGTGGGGTTGTGCGTGATGAGGAAGCGCATGTTCTTGTAGCTGACCTCCACAGGGGCCGGCCGGTTCATCCGCGCCATGGCTGCTGTCCGCAGATGGGGCTGGGGATGTGAACGCAATAAGGGCCCACCACCCCCAGAACCCGAGGGGCACGAGATCCCTGTGCTTGTCCAAGAGAAAGAAAATGCTTAAAAAAAAAAAAAAAACCTGCCCCCCAGACCCCGCACAAATATTGTGCAAATACTTGGGTGGGGGGAGGATGCTGCCCGGATCACGGGTGGATGATTAAAAAAAGAAAACCCAACACTTTACAACACAGAAAGAACAAAAGAGCCCCCAGAAGTAAAACGGGTCGAGTCCAAGCTCCTGCCTCTCAGGGCTGGAGGATTACTAGGGGGCAAAAGCAGAAATAACCACCACCAAAAACCTCAGCAAAAAAAACTTTAAAAAGCCCAAAGTGAATCCGGCTGCCGAAGCTGTGGCCAGCGTTGCGCCTGTCGCCGGGGACACCCCCCTCGGCATCGGTGGACGGCTAGAGGGCCACTCTGCTCCAAGGCCCCAGACGCCAAGGATTTAAAGGCAGAACGAACTTGAAACTGAACCAACGGGGCCGCCGTGGGGTGGGGATGGCAGGCAGCGGCCGCAGGCGGACAGTGGGCGGCAGTGACGCGGGGCCTCCGTCACGTTACCCCATTGGGGTACGGCAAGTCCTGGAACGGGGCGGGGGGCTCAGGCCGCAGAGCCAGCCCCGGGCCAGGTGGCGGGGGCCATGAGCGGGCGAGGGCAATGGTGAGGCCGGAGGCGCGGGGGCCTCAGCAGCGGGCGCGGTGCGGATGCTGGGCGTGGCAGTACTCAGGGCTGCCCCCCGAGGGCCTCTCCATAAATCCCAGGCTGGTCAGCGGCAGGCAGCGTCTGGGGAGCGGGGAGAAGGCAATGAAAAGGGGTCCCGGCCCGTGCCCCTCCCTCACCGGGCCTCGGTTTCCCCCTCAGGGAAACCACGAGTGTGCTGAACCCCGACACACAATTTCAAGGCATTTGTGATGACAGAGCCACCCCTCGAAGCCCGGGCCCCTCCACAACGCCCCGCCCCTGCCATCAGACGGTCAGCTCCCTCCTCCGTGGAATTCTGGCCTCTGCGGAGTCTCTGAGCCCAGATCACTCTGGAGCACCCCCCGTCCTCGGGGGAAGGGGCTCCGGCACAGAGGCCACGGTGACAGAGCACAGTGGGGGGTGGGGGCGGCGTGGCAGCACCCCCCACAGACACGAGCCACCTCACACGTCTCTCAAGGGCTCCCCCATGGAAACCGGAGGCTCTGGTCAGCCTCTGCCCCGGGCCACTGTCCACCACTCACCCACAGGGCTGACCACACGATGGAAGCAAACAAGCCACTGCCCCCCAGGAGCTCAAAGAAGCAGGGACAGCCCACAGGAGCCCGCAGGCCGGGGCCGGCCGCCAGGTGCTTGCCAAGGTGGTGACCACACAGGTGCCGGGACTGGGGTCTCACCATGACAGGGCCTCAAGGAGGCGCATGGCCGGGCCCCAGAGATGGCCGCCAAGCACCTCCAGGCCTGTCTCTCCCTCTCTAGGCCCCAAGCACCTCCAGGCCCCCTGTCACTCCCCCTCAGCAGACCCCTCCAGCCACTGGGCTCAGCCCGGCCCCGCTGTCAGAATCCACACCTGCTTACCGGGCAGGTCCTTCATCCACCCAACCAACACCTCTTACCTCTGCCCCGCCCAGCACCCCCTTCCCCAGCTGCCCACCAGGCCGGCTGGGCCCCTGGAGCCTCAGCCAGGGTGCAGACCGGGCCTGCAGCTGGGACCCAGACACAGTGGGGTGGGGGCAGCGGGCGGCTCCACAGATGCTCCAGGCTCACACTCTGCCCCTTGCCCGGTTCAGGAAGGTTACGTGGGGGTCCCCAGGGAGGAGGTCAAAGGCAGGAAGAAGGGACCGCGCACCATCCCAGAGCGCGCTTCCACTCCGAGTGCAGGCGAGGAAAGAGCCAGCCGCCAGGCGCCCTGAACAGCACGTGAGAACCTGCCCTCCTGGGGCTGCGGGAGGTCCCCGGGCATGCCTGTTTACAGATGGAAGGGAGGGAAGGGGCCCTGGGAAGCCATAGGACGACAGGCCTCTCCCGAGGGCCCAACCCGCCACCTCCCAACCTTCTGGACACCTGGGGAGACCCTGTGGGCAAGGGCAAACGGCCTGGCTCTCCTGCCAGCGTCCCTGGAGAGCCACTCCACAGTCCTACCCATGTGAAACCTGTCACCTGCAGGCAGGGGCCCAGGGTCAGGCTGGCTGGGGGCAGGGGTCAGGGCCCTAGATGGAATGGGGTCAAGGTCTGGGCTGAGGCTGGACCAAGATCACGGCCCAGCTGGGCTGGGGTCTTGCCAGACACCCGACTTGTCTCCTCAACGTCTAGGGCCCCACCCCCAGGTGAGAGGGAAACAGTAAAAGCCCCCTTGCTGCCCCCAGGCTGTCCCACCAGGCTCAACCAGGCCTGCGGCCTCCCCCTGTGGCAGAACCCCTCTTCCTAACCACACCACCCCCACTGTGAGGTCACCGAGCAGGCCCCCAGGCAGGGCTGAGCCAAGTCCACCAGCCGGTACCCCTCACACCCACCCTCACCTCCACCCCGGGACACAGGAGCCCTCCTGGAAGCACGAGGCCCCTCCCTCTGCCTTCCCACCACCAGCCCCACGCGGCTGTCCTGGGGCCCCAGCTGCCCAGCACGAGGCTCTGAGCTCTCTGCTATGTCCCTGACAGTCCTCCTTTCCAGACCCATTAGGAGAGGGCCCCGCCTGGCCCCTGTTCGCAGACAAGTAAACAGGCCAGGGCGGGCTGGGGGACCTTCCAGGGCCCTGAGCAGGCCAGGCCCGGGAAGAGCTCCCCATGGGAGTTCCCAGCCTCAAGTTCCAGTGGCACAGCTGACCGAGGAGCTGGAGTTTGACTCCAGAGGGCTTCCAGAGTGCCAGCCTCCGTGGACCCGGGACCCTGTCTGACATGGGGGAAGGCTGCAGGGCCAGGGTTCATTGGGGTCCCAGGAGAGCTAAGCGGGGGGTGTGTGGGAGCACCGTGCGCAGGATCGGGCTGGGAGGGCGCGGGTGGGGCAGTGGGCGGCTACCCCCTGTCCCGCACGCACCGTAGGGTGGGTGCGGGAGGGGCTGGTTCTGAGGGCACGGCTTCCTCCCCGGGGCGGGGCTGGGGTCCTCCCGGCACGCCCCCCGCCCTCGCGCCCCGGCTCACCGGCGGGCAAGCGTCCTGCCGCTGCCTCCATTCGCGTGGGGCCGGGCAGGGCCGGGGCGCGGCGGCCGAGACTCAGTGCGCGGGGCGCGCCGGCCTCCCCGCGGACGCCCGGCGGCCGGGCTGCGGGGGGGCTATTTATAGCGCCCGGGCATCACGTGGGCGTCGTGGCCGTGGCCAGCGGGCGACCCTGCTGGTAGTGACTCCCACACCTGCCGCCTAAATATAACCACAGGCCAGCCCGCACGCCGGGGCAAACAAAGAGGGCCGGGCCGGGAGAGGAAGCGCCGGCGGAGGAAGGGGAAACGCAAGGGCGGGGGCGCTGCCCGCGCACCCCGCCTTCCTCCCGCCGTGCCCTGAACCCTCCAGCGGCTCCCCCAGCAGGGAGCCGGCGCTGCCCCAGGTCCGGAGGAGCTCAGCTGGAGCCGGGGCCCTGGCGGGGACCTCGGTGCAGGTCCGGATGGCGAGCTACGGAAAGGAGGGTGCCTCGTGGCCCGCGTGGGCTCCAGAAGCTGACGCCCACAGGATGAAGGATGGTGACCGACACCTGGTCTGGCCCTGCTCAGAGCCCTGCCCAGCTCTCCAGCCTCAAACCCCAGGACCTCTCTACTTCCTGAGCACCTACTGTGTGACCGACCCTGCTGTCCCTCACTGAACCCTCGACACACCCCTGGGGGTGCTGCCATCACTCCCTCCCCCCCAACCCCCCAGTATGCAGGTGGGGAAACTGAGGCAGGGGGACACTCGAGGAGGCAGTCATCACCTAGGGAGGGTCTCCACCTCCCGCTCATCCTCCAGTGCTCAGTGCACATGTCCCCTCCCCAGGAGGCGCTCTGTGATGGGAAACCCTCCCCTGGGCCCAGGCCTGAACCCCCAGCAGGGTGCTGGCTTCACCTCCCGGAAGCACCAGCTCAGGAGTACACGCGCTCCCCAGACTGTGAGCCCCAAGAGCGCGCAGCCGGGCACCACAGGCAACCATGTACCTGCCCTGGCCAGCCCGGGGGCCCACAGAAGGGGGTGGAGCAGGGTGGGTAGAGCCCCTAGCACACAGGGTCCCCAGAGGCCCTGCCTCGCTGGGAACCCGGCTCTGAGCCCAGCTCCCAGCCAGCCAGCCTGGCCCCTGCAATCATCGGTCAGTGCCGCAGGGGCGGGGTGGGAGGAACTGGCCGGGGGCCCAGCCCAGAGCAGGGCCGGGTCCCAGGCTCTCCCCACACACATACCCAGAGTGTCAGCCAGGCCCGGGAACCCGCGCTCCCCCACCCCTGCCAGGCGAGCAGGCAGAGGCGAGGAGAGGACAGCCGTGTCCAGGGCAGAAAGGCCGACCAGAGCCCCGCCCCAGCCAAGCCAGGTCCCTGCCACCAGCTCAGGAGCCCCAGGGCAAGGGCTCCTCCACCCAGAACCAAGGTGGGCTTGGCCCAGGACACCCATCCAGTGCTCTTAGGGCCCAGCTTCCAGCAGCCTCTTCCTAAAGGCCAGCTCTGGGCACTCAGGGCCCCACCAGTCTCGCACCTGGATGACTTCCTGAGAGCTTGTCCCCTCAGACACCGTGCTGGATGCTGCATGCCATGAGCAAAGCCCATCAGCCACACTCTATTAATAAAATAGCAGCTCAGAGGGGTCGAGGGACTTCACCTGAGTCACACCGCCGACAAGCAGAAGAACCAAAGTTGGGCTGAGTTTTGCTGACCCCCGGAGACCCTGACCCTCTGGAGAGAGGACCCCTGGGCAAGCTGCTCTCATGCCATGCCACACTGCATCCCCATCCATACAAGCTGAGAGGTCCCATCAGCTTTGTGGACCTACACCCAGGACCCAGAGCCCACCAGACTGCTGAGCCCGCAAACCAGCACCCCTGTCCCCCCCCTCACTGGGGGCACCCGCTCTGGCCAGGCCTGGGGGGCACCTGCTGGCCTGGCACCATCCCAAGCCCTTCGGAGAAATCTATTTTTATCAGGGCAGGAGCCGTTCCTGGAATCCTCCCAGACAATCCCAAGTCTACTTGCTGCCTGGGGGAGGGGAGGGCACCCAACAGGCCGAGCCCACGCCCACCCCCGGGGAATCTCCCCAGAGCCCCCCACTCCTGCGCCCACAGCACCGAGGGTCCAGCCCCCTCACTGACCAAGTTCGGCCACCTGCCCTCCCTGCAGCCACAAACCCTTCAGAGCAGTTTCCCCACCCCCCAGGGAACGTGTGTCCGGAAGGAGGGGCTCAACTCCACCCACCTCCTCCTCACAGGACCTGGCACCAGGAGGCCCCCCACTTGTTGTGGAAGGAACAAATGACCCAACGTCCTGGGCAGAGCTCCAGATCTGGGCACCATCCAGAAACCATCACGGGATCGCAGCCCCTGAAGTCCAGAGGAACCTCAGAGGTCACCCACGCCAGCTCATCACCAGCTGGCACACCTCTGGTGACGGGGGGCTCGCTGCTCTTTGGCAGCACCTTCCACGCTGGGCAGCTCCCCGAGTTATGCGTCCGCCCCCTCTAGGGCCTCCTGGATGGGGCCCAGCAGGAGGCACCCTGCAGAGCAGAATAAGCCAGCACAGCAGGCGCTGTGGAGGGCAGAATTGGAGGATCGGGTGGTCAGGGAAGGCTTCCTGGAAGAACTGGCCGGGGAGGGCGACAGGCAAGCTCACCATCAGGGCTTGACCAGCTGCCCCGACTCCGTGCGGCCTGGGGCTGTCACTTGCTCTCTCTGGAGCTTGAGACCTCCTCTGTAAGTGGTGACACTGCCAGGAGGGGAAGCCACTTTCCAGTGGTGCCAGCTCCAAGCCGGTCAAGAGGCGCCCAGGCTCTGACCTGGAAGCAGAGCTGTTAGGAGCAGGCTTGAGTTTCCACCCGGGGAAGGCACCTGTTCTCTGCCAGGATCTGGGGATGAGAAGAGGGCTGCAAACACAGTGCCCCCAGACGCTGCACAGGGCTGCCCTCACCACACCGGGTTTAACGGTGCCTCCGGGGCGTGG
>NW_011390791.1:0-565 GCF_000754665.1 Bison bison bison
GATCACCGATCACCGTAAGCAGCTTCTCAGCTGGTTCCTCAAGTCACTCTGTCCACAGGGAAACATATATATTCACCCCTACCCCACTTTGGAAAGTACGTTGTACGTACATGGTCCTCTCCCTTGCTTTTTCCCAAATAACCTTATCTTAGAGGTCTATTGTTATGGCATCAGGGTCTACCTTATTCTTTCAAATGATTCATATCATTGCCTTTCATGGATGTGGAACCTTTTTATATTGTTTTAATTTTTTTGGTGCGCTGCAAGACATGTAGGATCTTAGTTTCCCGACCAGGGATCGAACCTGTGCCCACCCCAGTGGAAGCTCAGAGTCTTAACTGCTGGACCGCCAGGGAGGTCCCTTTAATTTTTATTTTATGTTGGAGTAGAGTTGATTCAACAGTGTTGTGTTCATTTCAAGTGTACAGCAGTGATTCGTTTATGTACACCTTATATGTGTTTATATGTATTCTTTTTCAGATTCTCTTCCTAAACAGGTTAGTACAAAATATTGAGTATACTTTGTAAGGTGAGCACAGAGAAAAAGAGAGTGAGCTGGGCATTC
>NW_011390792.1:0-685 GCF_000754665.1 Bison bison bison
CTCTCATTCTTTAACATGTATTGCCATGGTTTCCCAGCACCATTTATTGGAGATACTGTCTGTTCTTTCCTCCTTTGTTTTAGACTAGTTGGTCACAGGTGTGGGTTTATTTCTGAACTTTCTATCCTGTTCAATGATCTATATGTCTGTTTTTGTGCCAGTACCATCCATTTTGATCACTGTAGCTTTGTAGTATCGTCTGAAGTCAGATAACATGATTCCTCTAGCTTGATTCTTCTTTCTCAAGATTGTTTTGGTGGTTCAGGTTCTTTTGTGTTTCCATAAACATTTAAAAATTTTGTATTCTAGTTCTGTGGAAAATGCCATTGGTGATTTGCATTGAAATTGTAGATCCCTTGTACAGTACAGTCATTTCAACAGTATTGACTCTTTGAACCCTAAAACAGTGCATCTTACCATCTGTTTGTGTCATCTTCAATTTTTTTTGTTTTTGTTTTGTTTTTGGTTCACCATATGGCTGGCAGGATATGAGTTCCCCAACCAGACACTGAACCTATGCCCCTGGCAGAGGAATTGTGGAGTCTTAATTGCTGGACTGTCAGGAAATTCTCTTCAGTTTCTTTCATCAGCATCTGATAGTTTTCTGACCATGGGTATAATACTTTCCTAGGTGGGTTTCTGCCTAGGTATTTTATCCTTTTTGATGCAATGGTAAATGGAATTG
>NW_011390793.1:0-594 GCF_000754665.1 Bison bison bison
GCCAACACATCCCTAGAGATATTTAGTCTGTGGATCCCCCACTGGCCCACAGGCACTCCATGTGCCTCAACCACACTGTCCTCCATCCTGTAGCTGGATGTATGTGCTTGCTGCTGAAGGCAGTGAGAGCCAGCTCTGGCAGATGGATACTGAGCATGTGCAGAAAGCCAGCCAGAGTTTGTGGTCCAGGGAGAGACCACAAGTAGCACACCCTTGGGAAATCAAATGGGAGTCTGTTAGCACCTGCCCTGGTATGTTACATGATGGAGAAAAGACATACGTGCTCATGAATTCTGTCATATGTGGGAGCCAGAATCACAGAGCAGGTGTATCCATACAAGGTCGGTGAAAGCCTCAGAATCCCTAGCAGGACAGATGGAAAGTATTTCTCACCCAAAATCAGTCAGCAAAATTGGTTGAAGGTGGCTGCTATTTCAAATGTGAAGATAACAATGTAAAATTTCAAGGAACATGAAAAATGAAGGAACTATGAAACTACCAAAGGATCACAATAATCTTGTGGTAAGAAAAACATGGAGATCTGCAATTTATCCAATAAATAATTCAAAATAGCTTTTCTAAGGAAGGTCAATG
>NW_011390794.1:0-545 GCF_000754665.1 Bison bison bison
GTTACATAAAAGGTATTATTTTAATTTGTAATAGAAAAAATATAACCTGCACATGAAATACATGGTTTCATATTAACATCCATTAAAACAAGGATAACTTTTTGCTCAGTCATTTTTAAAGTCTATTTAATATAAAAGTAAATTTAATATTAAATTAGTAAATAATTGTATAAATGGTACACTGATATAAAAAAATATCATGAAGACTATGAACCAATGAGTATGATGCTACTGGTGAGGGTGCAGCATGGTGAAAACTTGCTTTCTGAACTGGAGCCTGAGCACAAAGGGGCCTGCCCTCTCACCTGAAGGGTAGACGGTGAAAAGAAATCTCAGCAAACAGGCCCAGGAGGAGTACAATTTGCCCTGAGGAATGAACTTTCAATAGTAACAAAAGGAAATTTAATTCAATATAAATTCAGATTCATCACGTAAGGGAGGGATAGATTATCCTTGATTTCTGTTTGGAGGCAGAGATTTTAAGAAAACTCCCTCTGTGGATAAAGGAAACACCTTCATTCTCACCCCAAGGCTAGATCCCTGTC
>NW_011390795.1:0-634 GCF_000754665.1 Bison bison bison
CTGTTTTCTCTGTTGCACAACCTTGTTCTTTTATCTAGCTTTTGATTTTTCCCTTTTCCCTCAGAGAGAGAAAAAAATTGTTTCTGTGTACTGGTGATCCTGTTCCTTCTCTGGTCTTCCAAGCTCTTGATCTAGTAAACACTTTTTATGTCTTAGATTTTCATTTTAGTCAGAAATATTAAAGTGAAAGCACTGTGCTAGTGTGTAGCAAAATACCTATCTCTGGACATAGATCTGAGTCTTGTTAGAAATCACTGGCAACTTCAGAGAAACTGGGTAAGACAGACTCAGCAGAATCAAGGAGATGGACTAGGCAGAGGAGAAGGGAATAAACTTGAGGGAGGAGTTGATGACTGTGCCTCAAGGTTGCCAGGAGATGGGACAAATCAACTCAAGTTTCAATGACTAAAAGCCCTGTAGGTCTATGCCAAAGCTAGTGCCATGGAAATTTCCAGGGATGGATGAAATTAGAGCACATTGAAATATTAATGTCTCAGATTGAGTTCCCTAGAAGCAGACTGTGAGATAGAGATTGTCCTGTAGGAATGTTATTTAGAGTTGTCTTGGGATCAATACCCGAGGACGCAGGAGTGGGCAGAGGGAGAAACTGGGCCACCGTGCAGGCCAGCCCTCC
>NW_011390796.1:0-418 GCF_000754665.1 Bison bison bison
AAGGAATCTCCACACTGTTCTCCATAGTGGCTGTACTAGTTTGCATTCCACCAACAGGGTTCCCTTTTCTCCACACCCTCTCCAGCATTTATTGTTTGTAGACTTTTGGATAGCAGCCATTCTGACCGGCATGTGATGGCACCTCAATGTGGTTTTGATATACATTTCTCTGATAATGAGTGATGTTGAGCATATTTTCATGTGTTTGTTAGCCATCTGTATGTCTTCTTCGGACAAATGTCTATTTAGTTCTTTGGCTCATTTTTTGATTGAGTGGTTTATTTTTCTGGACTTGAGCTGTAGGAGTTGCTTGTATGTTTTTTAGATTAATTCTTTGTCAGTTACTTCATTTGCTATTATTTTCTCCCATTCTGAAGGCTGTCTTTTCATCTTACTTATAGTTTCCTTCGTTGTGCAA
>NW_011390796.1:4770-5253 GCF_000754665.1 Bison bison bison
ACAGTTCGTGGGGTCGCAAAGAGTTGGACACGACTGAGCGACTGATCTGATCTGATATGATCTGATCCTTTCCTCATTTTGTATTTTTAGAGCCCTGTAGAAAATAATTGATCATATATGAATGGATTTATTTCGAAGCTGTCTATTCGGTTGCTATATGTGTGTATCTATATATGTCCTTTTTATGCTACTACTATACTGTTTTGATTACTGTATCTTTGTAGTTTAGTTTGAAATCAGGAAGTGTCATACCTCAAGTTTTGTTAACCTTACTCAAGGTCGCTTCAGCTATCCAGGATCTTTTATGATTCTATATGAATTCTAAGATTGTCTTTTTCTATTTCTATGAAATATTAGAATTTTAATTAAATTTTAATTTTAAAAATTAAAAAAATTTCCTCCTTTTTATTTATTTACTTTTTTACTTTACAATATTGTATTGGTTTTGCCATACATCAACATGCATCCACCATGGGTGTACAC
>NW_011390796.1:9461-9803 GCF_000754665.1 Bison bison bison
TTTTATATGATGTTAGACGGTGTTCTAACTCCATTCCTTTATATGTAGCTGTCCAGGTTTTTCAGCAAGACTTATTGAAGAGACTGTCTTTTCTTCATTGTATAGTCTTCCCTCCTTTATCATAGATTACATGTTCATTCATGAATGGATTCATCTCTGGCCTTTCTATCCTGTTCCACTGCTCTCTATTTCTGTTTTTGTCCCAATACCATACTGTTTTGATCACTGTAGTTTTGTGGTATAGTCCGAAGTCAAGGAGTCTGATTCTTCCAAGCTCCATTTTTCTCTCTTAACATTTCTTTGGCTATTCTTGGTCTTGTGAAAGTAAAAGTGTTAGTCACT
>NW_011390797.1:0-510 GCF_000754665.1 Bison bison bison
GTGTCGAGCCAGGCAAGCCTGATGCTCCAGTTGAAGGTACACCGGTCTCAGATCCCCTCAGAGCACTCGTTCTCGTAACCCCAGGCGATAGGGTGGTGGGCTCGGAACCTGCGCCAGGTTGTTGAGTGGTTTCTGCCCCGCCAGGTACTGATGAACGGCTTTCTGATGTTTCACCTGAAGGCGCACTGCTTCCTGATCCTGGAGCAGTCGTCCTTGCAGCTGCAGGCAATCTGGCAGTTTGCTGGGAATCTACACCCAGGGTCCCAGCTCCTGCTGCCCTGCCTGTGGTTGATCCAGGTGTTGCCGGTATTCCAGAGGAGGCGAAACGCGTGCCTGGTGGTCCAGCACTAGTCCCTGTTGCTCCAGATAATGCGACAGTGGGCTGAGAGCCTTCACCGGATACCGCAGTTGCTCTTGACCTTCCTGGTGATGATCCAGGGCTCACTGCTGCTCCGGACACAGGTAAGCTGGTTCCAGATCTTAGAACATCAGCCCCTGTTGCCCCAGAAA
>NW_011390798.1:0-604 GCF_000754665.1 Bison bison bison
AAATGATTTCATTTTTGTTTTCTTTTTCTAATTTACCAGGGCTAGATTTATGCGATCTATCCTGGAAATGTTCCATGTGCACTTGAGAAAAAGGTGAGATTCATTGTTTTGGGGTGAAGTGTCCTATAGATATCAATTAGGTCTAACCGGTCCATTGTATCATTTGAAGTTTGTGTTTCCTTGCTGGTTTTCTGCTCGGTTGATCTATACATACATGTAACTGGGATATGAAAGTCTCCGACTATTACTACATTTCTTTTAATTTCCCCTTTCAAATTTGTTAGCATTTGCCTTACGTACTGCGGTACTCCTATGTTGGGTACATAGATATTTATAGAAGAAAAGCAAAGAGATAAACATCTGAATGCAGAGTTCCAAAGAATAGCAAGAAGAGATAAGAAAGCCTTCTTCAGCAATCAATGCAAAGAAATAGAGGAAAACAACAGAATAGGAAAGACTAGGGAATCTCTTCAAGAAAATCAGAGATACCAAAGGAACCTTTCATGCAAACCTTGGCTCGATAAAGGACAGAAATGGTATGGACCTAACAGAAGCAGAAGATATTAAGAAGAGATGGCAAGAATACACAGAAGAACTGTACAAA
>NW_011390799.1:0-631 GCF_000754665.1 Bison bison bison
AAGTAATGTCTCTGCTTTTTAATGGTTGCTGTAAATGTAATCAATTAAAGTGAGATCACAGTGGAGTAGGGTGAGCCCTAAATCCAGTAAGACTGGAGTCCTTATGAGAAATGTAGAGACAGATTTACACACAGAAAACAGCTTCCCTGATGGAGAGAAAGGCTGGAGTGATGGCAGTTACAAGCCAAGGAATGCCAAGTTTGGCCTGCAACCACTCAAAGCTAACAGAGGCAATAAAGGGTGCTCCCTTATCGGATTCAGAGGGATCCTGACCCTGCTGACACCTTGATTTTAGACTTCTGTCCTTCAGGACTGTGAAACAACACATTCCTGTGGTTTTAGGCCACGTGGTTTGTGGTACTTCATATAAGCAGCCCCAGGAAACCCATACAGAGCCTCACAAGGATTCTTGGATGAGAGAAAAACAAATGACCCTTGTAAGCAGCTTTACCATGGGTAACTCTGGAACCCACAGGCAAACCAAATTCTAACCTATATGGGGAAAAACTGAAACAAGCATGTAAGGATGTTTGAGAAAGAAAACAACACATAAACAATAATCTACTACCTTAAACACCTTGACATCCCATCTATCATGCCTCAGAGTCATAAATGTGATTGCAACCTTCTA
>NW_011390800.1:0-631 GCF_000754665.1 Bison bison bison
ATGGTCATCCTAATTGGTGTGACTAGCATCTAGTTGTGGTTTAATTTGAGTTTCCTTAAAGACTAGTGACATCTACTCTCTGCATCTATCAGGCATCCATCTGTCTTGGAATTCCAGCTTCCAGAACTGTGAGGAATAAATTTCTGTTCTTTATAAGTCACCAAGTTTATGGTATTCTGTTATACAATGTATACTAAAACAATGCCTTGTCAGATAAATGACTTGCAAATATTTTTTACTGTTTTGAGCATTGTATTCTGAGGTTGAATGGTATGATCATTTTAACAATATTATGTCTTCCAATTCAAGACCATTAGATATCATTCAATTTCTTTGAATCATCTTGAATTTCCTTCATTAATGTTTCAGTTTTCAGAGTATAAGTCTTCTATCTATTTGATTAAGTGTATTTTTAGGGCTGCTTTTTTTTTTCACGCAACTTTAAATGGGATTAAAAAAAACATTCTCTTCCTGATATTTCATTATTATTATATAGAAACACAGCAGAATTTTGTATTTTAATATCATGCAAATTTACTGAATTCCTTGATTAGTTCTTTAGGGTTCTCTGTATAAAGTATCGTGGCATCTGCATCCAGTGACAGTTTTACCTCTTTGTTTCCAATTTGAA
>NW_011390801.1:0-513 GCF_000754665.1 Bison bison bison
GAGTTACTAGCAATGAATATATTGACATGACAATCAAAAATACGCCTGCTCATTATGGTTATCATTGGGAAATGATAAAGGTGTTTGATACAGAGTTAAGAAAAGGTTTGTGGATGGCTACACTAGTCAGGAAGTTCAGCAAAAGTCAGAAGGTTTTCTCTACAGTAATGATATTTGGAGAAGAAAATAGAAACCCACTCTAGTATTCTTGCCTGGAAAATCCCATGGACAGAGAAGCCTGGTGAACTACAGTCCCTGGGGTCACAAAAGAGTTGGACACAATTTAGTGACCAAATATAAACAAGTGATATTTGACCAGAGACCTGAAGGATGAAAATAAGTCAGTCTCAACAAGATCTGGGGGAGGAAAATTGCAGATAAATGAAAGAATAAGACCCAACGTGGGACAAAATGTGACAAGTTTAGAAAACTGAAAGATCAGCATCGTGACTGCACAAAGAGTCAGGGAAGAGAGTTATGAACTAAGACTGAAGGGTCAGGTGGGATTCACAT
>NW_011390802.1:0-522 GCF_000754665.1 Bison bison bison
GGATCCTCTATGACCCACCTCCCAGAATATTGGAAATAAAAGCAAAAAATAAACAAATGGGATCTAATTAAACTTACAAGCTTCTGCACATCAAAGGAAACTACTAGCTAAGGTGAAAAGGCAGCCTTCAGAATGGGAGAAAATAATAGCAAATGAAAGCAACTGACAAACAACTAATCTCAAAAATATACAAGCAACTCCTACAGCTCAACTCCAGAAAAATAAATGACCCAATCAAAAAATGGGCCAAAAAACTAAACAGACATTTCTCCAAGGAAGACATACAGATGACTAACAAACACATGAAAAGATGCTCAACATCACTCATTATCAGCGAAAAGCAAATCAAAACCACTATGAGGTACCATTTCACGCCAGTCAGAATGGCTGTGATCCAAAGGTCTACAGCAATAAATGCTGGAGAGGGTATGGAGAAAAGGAAACCTTCTTACACTGTTGGTGGGAATGCAAACTAGTACAGCCACTATGGAGAACAGTGTGGAGATTCCTTAAAAATCTGGA
>NW_011390803.1:0-519 GCF_000754665.1 Bison bison bison
TCCCTCTAGGCCCAGTGTGTTCCCGGATCCTCTCAACAAGCCTCTCCTCCTCTCCTGGCTGCCGGGTCCGTCTCCTGCGGTTACTCAGTCTCTGGCCTATCGGACAGAGGTGGACCTCTCCTCCACCACCCTCTCTCAGGTGTCCGAGGTAGCTCACCTGACCTCCCACATCCTGGGCCTGGTTTCTAGGTTTCTCCAGGGCACACACAGCAACACCTCCGCTACTCTCTGTGATCCCTCCAGCCAGCCTCAGTTGTCTCCTCTGCTGTGTGCGCCCTGCTCAGTCTCCCATCCGCTGCTCAACCCAGTTCAGCCGTCTCTGGCTCAGACACAGTGTCACACACTGTCTGTCCACATGTCCAACCTCCAAAGCTCCAATCCGCCCAGCTCCCCCCAGTGTAACCTTTCCTGTTCCATACAGATTCTTTCACACTCCTCTGACACATCCGTGGGGAACCCTTCCTGACTCTCTGCCTTCATCCCTTCACCACAGTACTGATACCTTTAGCCTCGCCCTGG
>NW_011390804.1:0-525 GCF_000754665.1 Bison bison bison
AGTCTTTCCCATTCTGTTGTTTTCCTCTATTTCTTTGCATTGATCGCTGAGGAAGGCTTTCTTATCTCTCCTTTCTGTTCTTTGGAACTCTGTATTCAGATGTTTATGTCTTTCCTTTTCCCCTTTGCTTTTGGCTTCTCTTCTTTTCACAGATATTTGTAAGGCCTCCTCAGACATCCATTTTGATTTTTTGCTTTTCTTTTCCATGGGGATTGTCTCAATCCCTGTCTCCTGTACAATGTCACGAACTTTCATCCATAGTTCATCAGGCACTCTATCAGATCTAGTCCCTTAAATCTATTTCTCACTTGGTGGTAAACCGGTTCTATATTTTGACATTGGTGGTAGTTACATGGTTGAATCTTTGTCAATACTCAATGAACTGTAAAGCTGAAATGTGACAATTTCAAATATCAATAAATTTGATTAAATGATGGACACATAATATACATGGGCAATACACAAAAAATATACAAATGATATCTCTGGGAGATCTTCCCAACCCAGGGATTGAACCCGTGTATC
>NW_011390805.1:0-628 GCF_000754665.1 Bison bison bison
GATCAGCCCTGGGATTTCTTTGGAAGGAATGATGCTAAAAGATGAAACTCCAGTACTTTGGCCACCTCATGCGAAGAGTTGACTCATTGGAAAAGACTCTGATGCTGGGAGGGATTGGGGGCAAAGAGGAGAAGGGGACGACAGAGGATGAGATGGCTGGATGGCATCACCGACTCGATGGACATGAGTTTGAGTGAACTCTGGGAGTTGGTGATGGACAGGGAGGCCTGGCGTGCTGCGATTCATGGGATCGCAAAGAGTCAGACACGACTGAGCGACTGATCTGATCTGATCTGATACAGTTAGAAAATTGTGGAGCCCAGACAGTTTGACTCCAGAATTTGTGTTCTTTTCACCATATTAAACTATTTCTGATAACATTGGGTCATCAATTATGTGATTTGTATCTAGAGTAAATAGTCTTAATAAATTTCATACATTTTTTGTGTATGTTTGTAAAGTAACTTTTTATAGTATGTAATTAACAATGATTAGAAGTTATTTTATATTCTTGCCAAAAACATACAAATAGAATCTAACTATGAAGAAACAATAGATAAGCACTGTACACAATGCTTGTATGTTTCAAAACTGTCAAGATCAAGAAATACAAAGAAATGCTGAGGAA
>NW_011390806.1:0-811 GCF_000754665.1 Bison bison bison
ATCTGTGGCTTCAGATGTCACTTTTGCATAGCTGCCTTACAGGTCTTTGTATTCGGTCCACATGTTAACAGAGGTTATTTTGAAAAGTGAAATACATAGGATTTTGCTTTCTGCCTTTTATGATTTTATATTGCTGTCTTTTAGAAATGTGTGTGTATATGTATTACTTTTGCAATAGGAAAATTACTTTATATACTAATAATTAATCAGGAAAAAATGTAATTCCTTCAATACTTTCTTGAAACTCACTTTTCAAAATTAATTTTTTGACAAGATAATACATAGCATGGTACAAAATTCATAAGTTCCAAGAGAAAACAACTGAAAAATAGGCCTCCCTTTGTTGCTGGACAGAAATTTATCCCATTTTCTTCCCTTGGAGGCAAATGGTTTCCTCATTTGGACCATTTCCCCCTGAAGGTGCCATGCTCTGAAATCAGTGACAGAGTTGGCACCTTCCACTTTTAATACCAGCTTTCCCACTAAACATTTTCATTTCTGTAAATGATATGCACTTCTTACTAGCCACCTACATGGAAAGCTGTGGTGTTTTCTTTTACTTCTCCTTTGTCCTTTTGCCTCATTCTTGTCTTTTTAATTGTCTTATTTCATTGACTAATTCTGCTGCTGTATCTGCAGCAGGCCTTTCCTTTCTGTTACACTAGGCTGCCATCAGCACCCCGGTAGACAATGAGGTGACATCCGTGTCCACCCAGCATTTGACTACTTTGTGATTCTTCTGAGAACCAAGAGCATCCACTGGATGCTGGAATATAACTAGAAGGATGGTAGATGTATTCTGTCTCCAGTG
>NW_011390807.1:0-742 GCF_000754665.1 Bison bison bison
GATACTCCACCTGGAGCCACAGTTCTGAGTAATCGAGCCGTCCAGTTGTATCCTAGTTCCAGGAACCCCAGCGGGCCAGGCGGCGCGTGGGCCAGGATGTGAGCTAGGGTGGTTTGGGGGGTTGCAAGTGGCGCGAAAGTGTAGGAGGAGGGTACTCTGGGGGGCTGGAGGATATGGGTCAGGGTTGGTCTGGCTGTGAGGGGAAGATAGTGAGGAAAAGCAATCTGAAGGGAACCAGAGAGTCGGGAGGTGATATCCAGGGTGTCTGCCGGTGGCCTTGTGGTGGAATGCGTGTTTCTGTGAGCAGGGAGCCTGTCGTACAGGCAAAATGAATAGTGTGGATGGTGGTGAGGAAAACCAACCTGAAGGGTCCCAGAGGGTCGTGCGGTAACATCCAGGGTGTACTCAGGGTATAGGCTGAGAGGTCCGGACTTTCTAGGCGGCCTCCTTGTGGGAGAAAGCGGGTCTCAGTGGGCAGGGATCCCGACGTACAGGCAAAATGAGAAATGCGGTTGGTGCCTTAACCTCATGTCCACCAGCAGCCTCACTGTGCCTTTCACATCACACGTGGATGCGGGCCTTGCCCGCCACTTCCTGACTGTGCGTACCCAACTGCGAGGGCCGATTCGGAAGGAGCTCGACGTTAATGGCCGCATGCTGGTTCTGTGAGTTCTAAAGGGGTCCAGGGCCGGGGAGAGGGTGGTGGGTGGTGGGTGGTGGCCAAGGCCAGTCTGGGCCCAGG
>NW_011390808.1:0-613 GCF_000754665.1 Bison bison bison
TTGAGCACCCCCATCTGTGACAACTTGCTATAGACTGAATGTTTTTGTCCTCAAAATTCATGCATTAAAAGCTATTCCCCACTGTGTTGGTATTAGGAGGTGGGGCCATCAGGAGCACTAGGTCATGAGGGTGGAACCTGCATACGTGGGATTGGTGTCCTGATAAAAGGAACCACAGGGCTCCCTCACCCTTCCACCACGTGAGGACACAGGAATCAGACCCTCACCAGACGCTGAATCTCTCAGCACCCTGACCTTGGACTTTCTCAGCCTCCAGAACCAAGAGAGATAAACTGCCATTATTTCTAAGCCACTCAGGCTCTGGTCTCCTGTGAGAGCAGCCTGGATGGACACAGCCCCAGCAAATTGACATAGGACCTCACAGAGAGAATTTCCAAACAGCTTCTCTCTGCCAAACACCCCGCCTCCTCCAGGTGAGGACGTGCCTGCTGTTCTCCTCACAGCCCTGCTTCCTCCTCCCTCCACACCTGAGCTTCTACCCTTCCTTCAGCAAAGAACTGGGTCCTCTTCTCAGCCTCCACACACCTGCCCAGCCTGCAGGCCCCCAGGGCACTGCCTGCCCAGGCCCGGGCACAAGGAGCTTTCCAACTTC
>NW_011390809.1:0-745 GCF_000754665.1 Bison bison bison
AAATCATCACATGAGAAATATTTCTCAATTTAAAAAGTACTATTAAACTTTATTAGTTTAAGATTGAGTAAACAATCTAACTGGGCTCTATTAACCAGGGTCTGAATAAACCTATTAAAAACATGTGCTGCCTTTTTGGAAGGTTTTATATCATTAAAAATCACACGTGCATATATTTACTAGGCTTGATTAACCTCATTGACAAACATGTTACTGGTCATTGCTTGCCCTTTCTGTGGTTACTGGTCCTACTTTGGCATGCGACCTATATTTTATGTCAATAAATTTAGGGCACTATTTTCATAACATTCATGAAAGGACCAATCAGTCCAATTTTTTCCTCAAACTTAAGATTTTATATGGAGGCTTTGCCACAGAAACAAATAAAATTTTCTGAATCTGAATTTAAGACAGTAAGAATTGAATAAAGTAGTTCTCAAAGTTGTCTAATATTTGAAAAATCTAGGGAGCTTAAGAGACTACCCATGCTTGAGTCCTACCCTAGAGATACTAATGTGCTTGCTTGGGATGCAAACTGGGCATTGCCAGGTTTCAAAGGTTCCTAGGTGAGTCTAACATACAGTCAGAGTTGAGAAGCACTACAAAAACTACCTCCCCACTTGAGAATCACTGTGCAGTGAGCCATGTTAGCTGACACTCATAAGAAGATTGGGAGAAGCAACTGGACTAATTGAGCATTTGCTACCTACTTGCTTCACAAAACCCAACAAAAGCTAAAAACTTT
>NW_011390810.1:0-518 GCF_000754665.1 Bison bison bison
ACATTCCTCCAGAATTTGGCTTCTCTAGCTCCCCTGTGGACTTGATGAATTACTGCCACCAGACCACAATTGATTTTCACTAATCATTATTTAGTTTGTTCTAACTTGTTTTCAAATGGTTTATGTCTTGTGTCTCTCTTCGCTGTATTATGAATTTATAAATGTAACAAGCTATATAACTTATAGCCCATCTACTTTATAAAATAGTGTCTCCTGCACTACCCAAGGGGAACCCAGGCTTCTAACACAGTTAAATATCCTGAGGCTATCAATCACATTTAAAACCACATAGAGAATATTTGTAATAGTACATATCTAGATATGAGAAGAGGGAACAGGGAAAAATATTTTCTGCATCATTATAGACTAGTAAGACAGGAGATCCAGAGAATCATAAGAAATATTTTATAATGAATCTGCAGCTGATTGAGGGAGACAGTAGGGAGCTGAGAATAAAAATGGCCAACTATAAGTTATATGGTGTAAAGACATTTTATTATACATCTTGATATGCTGAT
>NW_011390811.1:0-620 GCF_000754665.1 Bison bison bison
GCAGATATAACATGGTGAGATGGAACATCAGATTTCTTCTCCCTGAGCTTTTTCTTGTCATCATTTGTTGGATGATTTCTGAAACAGATTCTGTATGGTATGTATTTTTTCCTTGTGTGTGGCCACTGAATGCTTGTTTATAACCTAGCAGAAAGCCCATGTTTGAGGTTTCATTAAAAACCAGCAGACCTCTCAACCTCTGTTTTTAGGCTCTGTGCATGGTGAGGCATACCTTATATACTCAGCCAGGCAACTGATAATCCTTCTCTTCATTTCAGGCTTGTACAGAAAATCCAGGTCACTCAAAGCTGAGCAATTAGGAGCATCCCTGAACTTTGATGAGTTTGTGTTCAGTCCTGATTCCACATATGAATGAGGTCCTGCAGTGTTTGCTTTCTCTGTGTGACTTGTTTTTCTTAGCACACTACTTTCCAGGTTCATCCATGTTGTTGCAAATGGCAGGATTTATCTACCTTGGATGTTAATCCCTTATCGGTCATATCATTTGCAAATATTTTTACCAACCTAGTACACTGTCTTTTGTTGTTGTTGTTGACAGTGTCCTTTTCCATGAAAAATCAATTTAGTGTGATATAGTTTCACTTACTAGGTTTTGCTTG
>NW_011390812.1:0-595 GCF_000754665.1 Bison bison bison
CATCAAACGAACATTTAAACGCTGAGTAAATTCCATGAAACAACTTCTAAATGCCAGCAGAGGACATCAGACACCCAGAAAAGCAGCCCATTGTGTTTGAAAGGAGGTAGGAAAAAATATAAAAGACAAAAAAAGACACAAAAGAGGTAGGGACAGACCTCTGTCCCGGGAACGGTGTCTTAAAAAGAGAGAAGTTTCCAAACACCAGGAAACATTCTCACTGTCAAGTCTGTGGCGAGCCTTGGAACCACACAGGGCAACATAACTGTTATGAAAAATAAATAAATAATTAAAACCCACAGATTACGTGTCCAACAGTAACTCCCCCAGTGGAGAGCAGCACACACGCCTGCACCCGCCACTAGCAAGCGGGGGCTGGGCAGGGAGGCGTGGGCTGCATTACTTAGAGTAAGGACCAGGCCTAAATGCCCTGAGGGCAATCTGAGGGAACTAACTTGGGCTAGCAAACCAGACTGTGGGATAGCTACCACGCAAAAAGCCCTAACCTAAGACACTGTCAGGCCTGCTCACAGAACAAAGGACTGAACAAAGCTAGCCGCTGCAGATCATCCCCCTCTGGTGACAGGCAGCCAGA
>NW_011390813.1:0-652 GCF_000754665.1 Bison bison bison
CATCTTGGAGTGTAAACGAGAAGGGAAAAGGGTAATTTATTTGGTTTAAGAAAAAGAAATCTATTCTTTTGACTCCAAATAATTTCTTCTAGAAATACAGAGAAGGTGCAGGAATAAAATACATGGTGAAAAGCATATGTCGAATCAGCAAAAAGCAAAATTGCTACCCAGCAGGCACGTGACAGCAGCTCCTTCTACTGCCCCCTCAACGCAGCTAACAGCTGCAGAACCTCCTGGGTGTCACTGAGGGCCACACACACTCCCCACATGCAGGGCTCCCCAGGAGTTCCATGGTCTCGTCTCCACTCCCCCAGACCCCACACCGACCCCCTAAAGTGCAGGGGGTGCAGTCTCATCACCCCTCAGACTCCAGCTGCCCCACCTCATCTCCTCCCTTCAAGGGTCACCTTCCCCAGGACAGAACTGGCTCCTTGAGTATAAATACTGTGAGTTCCCATCTGTCTCCTCTGTAGAGCCATGACCTGTAAACAGATACTCACCTGAAAGCTGGCTTTCATTCTTTACCAGCTGAGCCACCAGGGAAACACAAGTATATTGGAGTGGGTAGCCTATCGCTTCTCCAGTGGATCTTCCCGACCGAGAAATTCAAACCAGGGTCTCCTGCATGCAGGCGGATTCTGTACTAACTGAG
>NW_011390814.1:0-613 GCF_000754665.1 Bison bison bison
CAAGGGACTCTCAAGAGTCTTCTCCAACACCACAGTTCAAAAGCATCAATTCTTCAGCGCTCAGCCTTCTTCACAGATTATCATCTGGTATACATTAAATTCAACATTGACATTTTAAGAATCAGTGAACTAAAATGGACCAGAATGGGCAAATTTAATTTAGATGAGCATTATATCTACTATTGTGGGCAATAATTTCTTAGAAGAAATGGAGTAGCCCTCATAGTCAACAAAAGAGTCCAAAATGTAGTACTTAGGTGCAATCTCAAAAACGACAGAGTGATCTCTGTTCATTTCCAAATGATTGAGTGATCTCTGATCAACTGAATTCAATATCACAGTAATCCAAGTCTATGCCCCAACCACTAAAGTCGAGGAGCTGGTATTGAACAGTTCTATGAAGACCTACAAGACCTTCTAGAACTAAAGCCCAAAAAAAGATATCCTTTTCATCATAGGGGACTGAAATGCAAAAGCAGGAAGTCAAGAGATTCCTTGAGTAACAGGCAGGTTGGGTCTTGGAATACAAAATGGAGCATAAAAGGCTAACAGAGTTTTGCCAAGAGAATGCACTGGTCATAGCGAACACCCTCTTCCAACAACACAAGAGAAG
>NW_011390815.1:0-527 GCF_000754665.1 Bison bison bison
TGCGACCCCATGGACTACACAATCCATGGAATTCTCCAGGCCAGAATACTGGAGTGGGTAGTCTTTCCCTTTTCCAGGGGATCTTCCCAACCCAAGGATCGAATGCAGATCTCCCACATTGCAGACAGATACTTCACCAGCTGAGCCACAAGGAAGACCCCATAAAGAAAAGCCAGTAATATTGTCAGTAAAATGAGTTTATTTTGGGAATGGCAGAAAATTGCAATTCGGGACAAGCCGACTAGCATGACCTATAGTCAGGACTCCATTTTAAATGAGATTTTCTTTGTACATTTTACAGTTATACTTCACTAATGAATTCAGCTTGGCTTAGAGGTTTTTTTAGTGGAGATTTTTAACTGTAAATACAATTTCTTTAATACCTTTGTAATTATTTACTTCTCCTTGATTGAGCATTGGTATACTTTTTCTTTCAAGGAAATTGTTCATTATTGAGTGCAGTCCAGTTCTGTTCTATTGCTCAGTCATGTCAGACTCTGCCACCCCAGGGACTGCAGCAGGCCAGG
>NW_011390816.1:0-582 GCF_000754665.1 Bison bison bison
TACAGATTTCTCAGGAGGCAGGTCAGGTGGTCTGGTAGTCCCATCTCTTTAAGAATTTTCCAGTTTGTTTGGATCCACACAAAGGCTTAGCCTAGTCAGTGAAGCGGTAGTAGATGTTTTTCTGGAATTCTCTTGCTTTTTCTATGATCCAACAGATGTTGACCATTTGATATCTGGCTCCCCTGCCTTTTCTAAATCCAGCTTGAACATCTGGAAGTGCTTGGTTTACGTACTGTTGAACTTAGCTTGAAGAATTTTGAGCATTACTTTGCTAGCATGTGAGATGAGTGCAATTGTGTGATAGTTTAAACATTCTTTTCCATTGCCTTTCTTTGGAATTGGAATGAAAGGCGGGACTTTTCCAGCCCTGTGGCCACTACTGAGTTTTCCAAATTTGCTGGCATATTGAGTGCAATACTTTCACAGCATCATCTTTTAGGATTTGAAATAACTCAACTGGAATTCCATCACCCCCACTAGCTTTGTTCATAGTGATTCTAACGCCCACTTGACTTCACATTCCAGGATGTCTGGCTCTAGGTGAGTGATCACACCATTGTGATTATCCTTTTGTATAGTTCC
>NW_011390817.1:0-656 GCF_000754665.1 Bison bison bison
GACCAGCGCCTTCCAGGAGATGGCCACCTCGCAGCGCGGGCCCAAGAACCAGTGCGTGTCCGTGGAGAAGCATCTGGAGGAGGGGGTCACAGGTCAACACTACCTCACCACCTCCCGGATCTGGTCCATCGCCCCGCTGGACCATCCTGGGCCTGGCAGGTGGGCGGGGCTCCATCCTGAGCAAGTGGGCGGGGCCTCTGGCGGGGTCGGCGGTTAGGGGTCGGGGATTGGCGTAGCTGGCTGTGGGCGGGGCCTCACCGGCAAGAAGGACCACTCTCCTGCAGAATGCATTGGCCCTGATGGCAGTCAATGGCGCCTTTCAGGCCTGCTGTGCATTTGGTGACACAGCGGAGCTGGTTCTCCTCCAGGAAAGGGAAGTAGAAATCCTCAAAACCTTCGGCAGCAGCGCGGCGACAGATGGCTGGGGGGCAGGTAGGGGGTTGCAGACGTAAAGACCTCATCCACTCTACTCTGGGGCCTGGCTATGGTAATTCTGAAAATCGGTAGAGGACTGCATTTCCGTGGGTGGCGTGTCAGCGGGTAGACCGTGGGATTAGATGAGTGCAGGGTAGGCTCGTCACCCTCTCCTCACCTTCCCTGTTGATCCTTCCCCACGCGGAAGCTACCAACAAGGACCTGAGAGGCAGCCCTGCCAG
>NW_011390818.1:0-616 GCF_000754665.1 Bison bison bison
AGTGTATGATCAGCTTCATGATCAGTGCATGATGAGCCACGTGATCAGTGCACGTGCAGTCTCATGATTAGTGTATGATCAGGCATGTGATAAGTGCATGGTTAGCCACGTGATTAGTGCATGATCAACCTTGTGATCATGCATGCACACTCACGTGATCAGTGTATGATCAGCTTCGTGATTAGTTCATAATCAGCCACGTGATCAGTGTAACATCAACCACGTGATCAGTGCCTGATGAGCCACATGAACATTGCAAGATCAGCCAAGTGATCAGTGCATACACAGTCACGTAATCAGTGTTTGATCAGCTTCGTGATCAGTGCATGTTCAGCCATGGGATCAGTGCATGATCAGCCACGTGATCAGTGCATGTTCAGCCACTTGATCAGTGCATGCACAGTCACGTGTTCAGTGTATATTCAGCTTCGTGATCAGTGCATGATGAGCCACGTGATCATTGCAAGATCAGCCAAGTGATCAGTGCATACACAGTCACGTAATCAGTGTATGATCAGCTTCGTGATCAGTGCATGTTCAGCCATGGGATCAGTGCATGATCAGCCACGTGATCAGTGCATGCACAGTCACATGATCAGTTTATGATCAGTTTCAT
>NW_011390819.1:0-768 GCF_000754665.1 Bison bison bison
AAGAGGACAAAATAAGGATGCATGCATAGCTTACCTCACGCATTTGTCTTTTCAGAGGGATTACATCTAGTTCTTTCTGTTGTACATTGCCTGAGAACAATTCATTTACATAGTGTTTCAAGTTCTGTAGTTGTCTCTGGTTGTAGTCTATCATGATCAGAACTTAAAGTTCACATAGATGTTAAAAAATTGTCTCCAGTACATCTTGTCTGTTTTGAAAAATGTGGAGGGGGTACTGAGCTTCCCTGGTGACACAGTGGTAAAGAGTCCACCCACGATGCAGGAGACACAAGAGACGCAGGCTTTGATCCCTGGGTTGGGAAGATGCCCTGGAATAGGAAATGGCAACCCACTCCCGAATCTTGCCTGGAAAATTTCAGTGGGCAGAGAGACCTGGCAGGCTGCAGTCCATGGGGTCGCAGAGAGTTAGACATGGCTGAGTGACTGAGCATGCACGCGCAGAAGGGCGATTTTAGTAAAATTTTTGGAAGTGGTTTGTCAAAATAATATACATCTACTAACTTTCCTATGTACGTATTACCTGTGAAATATTTTAGCTTAAAAAGAAAGCAATAATTAACAAAGATCTCTCCAACATATGCATAATTTACTTTGTCTTTCTTAGCTCCCCCCACCACCATAATCTTTCTCTCTCTCTCCAAAATTTGTCATTTGTTTATCATTCTTCTACCTCTCAAATTTTTTTCTTAGAGTTGGTCCAGTTTGTTTCCTTCCACACTCAGGGACATTAACCCTCTAGGGATTTGT
>NW_011390820.1:0-531 GCF_000754665.1 Bison bison bison
ATCCAGCCTGGTGTTTTGTCATGATGTACTCTGCATATAAGTTAGATAAGCAGGGTGACAATATACAGCCTTGATGTACTCCTTTTCCTATTTGGAACCAGTCTGTTGTTCCATGTGCAGTTCTAGCTGTTATTCTTAACTTACATACAGATCTCTCAGTAGTAGATATAACAGTGTTCAGGGTAGCCATCCTGTTACTGAACCAAACCAGGGTTCTCTTGCCTGCATCCAGAAAAGCCAATCTACTAACTTCAGGTTCAGGTAAAGGAAAGTGCAGACTTTATTTGCAAGGCCAAACAAAGAGTATAGGCAGCTAATGCTCAAATGGCTCAAACCTCCCTGATGGCTTTCCAGGAAATGTTTCTAAAGACAGGGTGAGGAAGAGGATTGTGGAGTGCATGATCAGCTGGTGCACAATTCTCTGGTTGGTTGGTGATGGAGTAATTGAGGGTCAGTATCATCAACCTTCTGGTTCCAACCAGTCTTCTGGGCTCTTTGTGCTTGTAGTCAGCATGCATTTAAATTCTACCA
>NW_011390821.1:0-577 GCF_000754665.1 Bison bison bison
TCCAATATCAGGAAGCATGCCTGACCTACCTCATACATGTATACATATAAATGAAAACAAAGAATCAGGCAAAATGAAGTGACAAAGGAAAATTTTTGAAGCAACAGAACAAGATAAAACCCCAGAAGAAGAGCTCTGCAAAGTGGAGATAAGCAATCTAGTCAAAAGAGTTTAAGGTAATGATCATTAAAATGCTCAATAAACTTGGAAGAAGACGGAATGAACACAGTGAGAAGTTTAACAAAGAGTTAGAGAATATAAAAAAGAACCAAATAGAGCTTAAAAATTTCAGTAACTGAAATTTAAAATATACTATCAGTAGAGGAATCAACAATGTATTAGGTGATACAGAGGAATAAATTGATGAACTGAAAGACAGAGTAGTGGAAATCGTTCAAGCTGAACAGAAAAAAAAAAAAAAAAGACACCAATACAGTATACTAACGCATATATATAGAATTTAGAAAGATGGTAACAATAACCCTGTGTACGAGACAGCAAAAGAGACACCGATGTATAGATCAGTCTTATGGACTCTGTGGGAGAGGGAGAGGGTGGGGAGATTTGGGAAAATAGC
>NW_011390822.1:0-593 GCF_000754665.1 Bison bison bison
AGTCTTGTTTGACTCTTTGTAAGCCCATGGACTGTAGCCTGCCAGGCTTCTCTGTTCACAGGATTTTTCTAGGCAAGAATACTGGAATGGATTGATGTTTCCTCCTCCAGGGGATCTTCCCAACCCAGAGATCAAACCTGTAGCTCCTGCATTGGTAGGCACATTCTTTATGACTGAGCCAAGAGTAACACTTAATGCAATTTAAATTGTCCTTCACAGTCTGGGTGGGCCTCATATCATCAGTTGAAGTTCTTTTTTTTTTTTTTCTTTTTTTTTACCAAAAAACACATTTAAAAATGTTTATTGCAACTTTGCTCATAGTAGTGCAATACTGGAATGCATGTGTCCATTAACTGTTCAATGGGTAAATAAACTGTTAACAACTTAAGTGAAATATTTAAATCTCATAACATTCACCCAACTTAAAATGTACAATTCAGTGATTTTTAGTAAATTTACAAAGTTGCAGTAAGATCCTTCATGTTACTTTATTTTTTTTTTCTAGTTCTGTTTATATTTTTTTCTTTTTTTTTTTCTAATTTTATTTTATTTTTAAACTTTACATAGTTGTATTAGTTTTGCCAAATATCAAA
>NW_011390823.1:0-528 GCF_000754665.1 Bison bison bison
GGATGTGGGAAAAAGGGAACCCTTGTGCATTGTTGGTGGGAATGTAAGTTGGTGTGAACACTGTGGAAAATAGTATGGAGATTCTTCAAAAAAGTAAAAATAGAACTACCATACACCTAGCCATTCCATTTCTGGATATTTTTCTGAAGAAAACAAAAATGCTAATAGAAAAGATACATGCACTCATATGTTTATTGCAGGATGATTTATAATAACCAAGATACAGAAACAACCTAAATGCCCATCAATAAATGGGTAAAGAAAATGTGGTGTGTGTGTGTGAAATTAAATATTAGCTGTAAAGAAGAAGGGAATCTTGTCATTTGCAACAGCATAGATGGACCTAGAGATTATCATGCTAAATAGAGCAATCAGACAGAGAAAGACATATACTGCATGATTTCACTTGTTCAGTCACTAAGTCGTGTCCAACTTTTTGCAACCCCATGGACTACAGCACACCAGGCTCTCCTTTCCTTCACTATCTCCTGGAATTTGCTCAAATCATGTCCATTGAGTCAGTGAGAC
>NW_011390824.1:0-705 GCF_000754665.1 Bison bison bison
CTTTTCTGACTGTTACTTCTTGAGCTGCATACAGATTTATCAGGAGGCATATAACATACTCTAGTAGTCCCATGTTTAGAAGAATTTAAAATGTTTTGTTGTGATCTACACAAACAAGACTTTGGCATAGCCAAAAAGGAGTAGATGTTTTTCTGGTGTTCTCTTGCTTTTTTGATAACCCAACGTGTGTTGGTAATTTGATCTCAGGTTCTTCTGACCTTTCTAAATCCAGCTTGAACATCTGGAAGCTCATGGTTCACATTCTATTGAAGCCAGGCTTTGGGAATTTTGAGCAATACTTTGCGAATGTGTGAGATGAGTGCAGTTAAGCAGTAGTTTGCACATTCAATGGATTGCCTTTTATTGTGGTTGGAATGAAAACTGAACTTTTCCAGTCATCTGGCCACAGCTGTGTCTTCCAAATCTGCTGGCATATGGAGGGCAGCACACTCATAACATCATCTTTTAGAATGTGATAGAGCTCAACTGAATTCCATCACCTCCATGAGCTTTGTTTATAGTTATGCTTCTAAAGTCCGACTTGACTTCGCATTCCAGGACGTCTGGCTCTAGGTGAGTGATCACACCATTGTGCTTAACTGGGTCATGAAGATCTTTTGTGCATAGTTCATCTGCGTATTCTTCCCTCCTCTTCTTAATAGCTTCTGCTTCTGTTATCTCCATACCATTTCTGTCCTTAATTGT
>NW_011390825.1:0-513 GCF_000754665.1 Bison bison bison
GGACCTCAGGAGGCAATAATCAAAGAGCTGTGTAGACACGAACCACGCAATCAGCAGGCAATAAGCATGGAGCTCAGCAGTGACGAATCATGCTGATCAACTGGCAGTAATCAAGCAGGTGACCAGGCAGGAATCTCGCAGCTCAGCTGGCAATTGTCAAGCAAATGAGTCGGCAGGAATCCCGCAGCTCAGCTGGCAATGATCAACAGATGAGCCGGCAGGAATCACGCAGCTCAGCAGGCCCTGATCATATGGGTGATCCAGTACAGATCACGTTACTGAGCATGCACTGATCACGTGGCTATCATGCACTGATCACGGGACTTCGAATGCACTGATGACGTGGATGATCAGGCACTGATCAGGTGGCTCATCTGCACTGATCACTTGTTTATCTGGCAGTGATCAGTGACTGACAGGCGCTGATCATGTGACTGTGCACACACTGATCACGTGGCTGATCAGGAACTTACCACCTGACTAAGGACGCACTGATCACGTGGCTGATCATTT
>NW_011390826.1:0-672 GCF_000754665.1 Bison bison bison
AAATGGAATCACAGAAAAATAGCCTGGAGACAAGGATTGAGAAGATGCAAGAAAGGTTTAACAAGGACCAAGAAGAAATAAAAAAGAGTCAAGATATAATGAATGATGCAATAAATGAGATAAAAAAAAAACACTTTGGAGGCAACAAATAGCAGAATAACAGAGGCAGAAGATAGGATTAGTGGAGTAGAAGATAGAATGGTAGAAAAAAAATGAATCAGAGAGGAAAAAAGAAAAATGAATTAAAAGAAATAAGGACAATCTCAGAGATCTCCAGGACAGTGTTAAACACTCCAACATTAGAATCATAGGAGTCCCAGAAGAAGAAGACAGAAAGAAAGACCATGAGAAAATACTTGAGGAGATAATAGTTGAAAACTTCCCTAAAATGGGTAAGGAAATAATCACCCAATTCCAAGAAACCCAGAGAGTCCCAAACAGGATAAACCCAAGGTAAAACACCCCAAGACACATATTAATCAAATTAACAAAGATCAAACACAAAGAACAAATATTAAAAGCTGCAAGGGAAAAACAACAACTAACACAAAAGAGGATCCCCATAAGGATAACAGCTGATCTTTCAATAGAAACTCTTCAGGCCAGGAGGGAATGGCAAGACATACTTAAATGATGAAAGAAAATAACCTACAGCCCAGATTACTGTACCCA
>NW_011390827.1:0-689 GCF_000754665.1 Bison bison bison
GTATAAGTCAAAAAATCAGGAAGCAACAGTTAGAACTGGACATGGAACAACAGACTGGTTCCAAATAGGAAAAGGAGTGCGTCAAGGCTATGTATTGTCACCCTGATTTTTTGACTTATACGCAGAGTACATTATGAGAAACTCTGGGCTGGAAAAAGCACAAGCTGGAATTAAGCTTTCCAGGAGAAATATCAATAACCTCAGATATGCAGATGACACCACCCTTATGGCAGAAAGTGAAGAATAACTAAAAAGCCTCTTGATAAAGTGAAAGAAGAGAGTGAAAAAGTTGGCTTAAAACTCAACATACAGAAAACTAAGATCATGGCATCCAGTCCCATCACTTCAAGGCAAATAGATGGGGAAACAGTATCAGACTTTATTTTGGGGGGCTTCAAAATCACTGCAGATGGTGACTGTAGCCCTGAAATTAAAAGACGCTTACTCCTTGGGGAAAAATTTATGACCAACCTAGATAGCATATTAAAAATTGGAGACATTACTTTGTACACAAAGGTCCATCTAGTCAAGGCTATGATTTTTCCAGTAGTCATATATGGACGTGAGAGTTGGACTATAATGCCAAAGAATGGACGCTTTTGAACTATGATGTTGGAGAAGACTCTTGAGAGTCCCTTGGACTACAAGGAGGTCCAACCAGTCCATCCTAAAGGAAATCAGTCCTGAAT
>NW_011390828.1:0-677 GCF_000754665.1 Bison bison bison
CCGGCCTCGGCGCACAGCGCTCGCTAGCCGGTAGGCACTGCGGCGGGCGGCGCGCGCGGGATGCGTCCCCTCGCAGCCAGCCGCGGATAAGGGTTTCCCGCGGTCTGGCGGCCCCTTGGGACAGGAGGACGACCGAAGACAGACAGGCAAGGGCGCTCAGGTTGGGGGGGCGTCCAGGTCAGCCCAGTGGGACCTGGGCAGGCCCCAGAGTCTGCTCAGCACAGGGGCGAGCTCCCGAGACCTACCTTGGACGGCGACCGCGAGGACAGAGATGACGAGGGCCACAGGATGGCGAGGACGAGTGATGGGCAAGCGAGCCGGGCAGAGCCTGGGCAGGTGTCCCGCCCACCCCGCCACCTGGGCCAGGCCCGGGCCCCGCCCCCACCCTCTGCCCGCCCTCCTGGGGGGCTGGGCTGACCCTGGGGAGTTGGCTTCACCAGGCACACTCTGCCAGCCTTTGGGGGGTGGGAGGTGCAGCTGGGAGCAGTGTAGGCTCGGCTCTGGCCCTGGGTGAGGTGTCCTCCCACTGGGCTGGGTGGGCTTGCAGGCTGCCATGTGGTGCAGAACCGAAGACCGTCAGCCGGTAGATCGCACCCCAGCCCCTGGTGCTCCTCATGGGCTGGAGTCTCCAGGCTGGGAGTGGGGGTGGGGGGCGGTATCCCAGCCTCCGCAGTGTC
>NW_011390829.1:0-623 GCF_000754665.1 Bison bison bison
ATGAACAACTATATGGGAATAAAATGGATAACCTGGAAGAAATAGACAAATTCTTAGAAAAGTTCAATCTTCCAAGACTGAACTAGGAATAAATAGAAATTATGAGCAACCCAATTACAAACACTGAAATTGAAGTTGTGATAAAAAAAATAAAAAAAACTCCCAAAAAACAAAAGCCCAGGATCAGATGGCTTCACGGGAGGATTCTATCAAACATTTAGAGAAGAGCTACTACCTATCCTTCTAAAACTCTTTCAAAAAATTTCAGAGGAAGGAACACTTCCAAATTCATTTTACGAGGTCACCATCACCCTGATATCAAACCCGAATAAAAAAAAATAATTTTAGATACCAAATAAAAAAAAGAAAAGATACAGGCCAATATCACTGATAAACATAGATGCAAAATCCTCAACAAAATTTTTGCAAACAGAATTCAGCAACACATCAAAACGTTCATACACCATGATTAAGTTGGGATGCAAGAATTCTTCAATATACTCAAATCAATCAATGTGATACCCCATATTAACAAATTGAAAGATAAAAACCATATGATAATCTCAATAGATGCAGAAAAAGCCTTTGACAAAATTCAGCACCCATTTATGATTAAAACTCTT
>NW_011390830.1:0-555 GCF_000754665.1 Bison bison bison
CATAGGTATACATTTGTCCCCTCCCTCTTGAACCTCCCTTCCCATCCCACCCCTCAAGGTTGATACAGAGCCCCTGTTTGAGTTCCCCAAGTTATATAGCAAATTGCCAGTGCCTGTCTATTTTACTTATAGCAATTAAGTTTCCATGTTACTCTCTCCATACATCTCACCCTCTCCTCCCACCCTCCCATGTCCATAAGTCTGTTCTCTATGTCTTTCTCTCCACTGCTGCCCTGCAAATAAATTCATTGATACCATCTTTCTAGTTTCCATATATATGTGTTAGTATACAATATTTATCTTACTCCTGACGTACTACACTCTGTATAATAGGCTCTAGGTCCATCTACCTCTTTAGAACTGACTTAAATGCATTCCTTTTTAGGGCTGAGTAATATTCAATTGTGTATATGTACCACGGCTCCTTTATTTCTTCATTTTTTGATGGACATCTAGGTTGCTTCCATGTTCTAGCCATTGTAAAGTGTACTGCAAGGAACATTGGGGTACGTGTGTCTTTTTCAATTTTTATTTCCTCAGGGTATATGCCTAGGA
>NW_011390831.1:0-623 GCF_000754665.1 Bison bison bison
ATAGAGGAATTCGTGCTCTACCTCATGGCCCCCCAGTCGGCATTGTCAAGGACTGAAAAATGTCCTGCAGGTCTGGATGCCTGTCAGTCTGGGCACCTGTGCACCTGATGATGGTAGTTTCTTTTTCCTGATAAGGGGACTATCTCCTGGGTGACCTGGGAATGCTCAGCACCCGTGTCCACCATAAAGTCGATTGGATGTCCCCCTATTTTAATTCTGACCGTGGGCTCTCTGGGACCCAGTTGGAAAGAGTCCAGTCCCCTCTACTTGAATTCTGCTTGAGCTAGCCCGATCAGATTAGTGCCAGGTGGCTTGCATTGACACCAGCTCGGTGGACCTGCTGCTTTGGTTTTCTTCTCAGGGTGACTTGGGCACTCATTTCTCCAGTCTCCCTTTTCCTTGCAATAGGCACACTGATCGTGGCTGAGGGGAATTGTTCTTTTTGGATCTGGACCCCTTGCCTTATGGTGTGGTCCCCCCAGGGGTGAACACTTTGACACGGCAGCTGCCAAGGGTGTGACTTTTTGCTTCATCCACTTTTTGCTGTTTACTTGTGTTTGACAGATACTTTGTTGGCAAAGAATTTCTGTGGCCTTTTTATCTGAAAACCTTCTAACTTCTGT
>NW_011390832.1:0-690 GCF_000754665.1 Bison bison bison
GAGACTGGGGTTGCCAGGGCTGTGGTTCCAGTCCCCACACCTCTGTTCCCTGGCCGTCGGCTTGGCCAGCGCCCTGCTCTGTGAAGCCCCGCGTCCCCGTGGTCAGCACGGGTGAGTGGGCTTTGACCACCAGGGCGGGACAGGCTTCAAGGCCTGTGGCAGGGGCGGTGCTGTGCCGGCCTGTGCCTCGCTCCAGAGCAGGCTGAGGACCCTGGAGCCCAGAAGGCTCTCTCGCAGGCTGACGCCGGGCCCCTGCCCAGCAGCTGGCTAGTCCCACCCACCCTGGTAAGTGTCTGGCTCAGTGGGTGGTCCCCAAGCCTGGAATTTAGAGGCAGCCGCCCTGGGAGGCTAGGGGAAGAGCTGCAACTTGGGGAAGGTGGGGTGGAAACCAGAGCTTCCCAGAGTTGGGACCCCAGCCCCACCCATCTTACTGCTTGGATGATGGTTATTCCCAGTCTAGTGGGGCAGAGGGGGCGGTTCCCACTATAGGAGGAGGGGCCATGAACGCCCTGTTTCAGGAACATGAAGTGAAATGAAGGGAAAGTCGCTTAGTTGTGTCTGACTCTTTGCGACCCCATGGACCATACAGTCCACGGAATTCTCCAGGCCAGAATACTGGAGTTGGTAGCCGTTCCCTTCTCCAGGGGATCTTCCCAACCCAGGGGTCGAACTCAGGTCTCCCACATTGCA
>NW_011390833.1:0-556 GCF_000754665.1 Bison bison bison
CCTGCCAGGGTCCTCTGTCTATGGGGATTCTCCAAGCAAGAATACTAGAGTGGATTGCCATGACCTCCTCGAGGGGATCTTCCCAACCTCGAAACCAGGTCTTCCTCATTGCAGGCAGATTCTTTACCATCTGAGCTACCAGGGAAGCCAGTGTTATTTTATATTTTAGTTGTATAGTAGGTCAAATGATTACCCCTTTGTACTTCTCTCTTGTTGACTGGAACTGTCTCTTAGTGATCATGTAGGAAAAATAAATTTTATCATGATATTGTTACTGTTGGAGAAGGAAATGGCAACCCACTCCAGTATTCTTGCCTGGAGAATCCCATGGACAGAGAAGCCTGGGTGGGCTATAGAATATGGGGTCACAAAGAATTGGACACAACTGAAACAACTTAGCATTGTTACTGTACCACTTATCCCCATTACTTTTACTTGAGCACATTTTTACTGACTTTAATGTTACTTCTGAGCATTTTAAATGTGGTAATGTTTTATGTTTATGTTTTATATTATTATTACAGTTTTTCATGTCCTCATCTGTTTTCCAGTTTTT
>NW_011390834.1:0-560 GCF_000754665.1 Bison bison bison
TCAGGATCTAGATGGAGGAAAAGGCTTAGAGGATCTTACACAACACTGCAGGCAGAAACAGAGATCACAACCACTTTGTGCAACCCAGAATGAAACTGCACTGCCCTTAATCCTCATATGGTTAGTTAATTCAATCAAGATGTGGGGTTTGGGAGGGAGGGGATGGGGAGAAAGTTTTTCTCAACTCTCATTCTTTTCCTCTTTTGACTTAGATCAGGTTTAGACCTGGGTAGTTAAGTTGGGGTTCCCCCGCTGCACTGGGGATAGATAAAATTTTGCTTTGTTTTTGATTTTTGCTGCTTTTTGTTTGTTTAAAACTAAACAGGAATGAGGAAAGTTGAGGGTGGGGAAGCTCTTTCAAAACTGTAAGACAACCACCACCACATTTTCAAACAGCTCAAAGCTCATCTTGGTGCAATGACTTTATTGTTTACTTTAAATCTAGCTAAAGAACAATTGCCTCACAGTCAGTTCTGGGAAATAAAATAAAATGTTGAAATCTACCAAGATTGACATATGGTACACATAGATGATAAGATTATCTATTTTGTATCACATCT
>NW_011390835.1:0-595 GCF_000754665.1 Bison bison bison
GGGATCCAAGAGAGGTCTTGAAGAACAGGAGAAAGGCTGTGGGGACAGCCACAGGGAGAGGCAGCCTGCACTGTGCCCACACATACAGGGGATGCACGTTAGCTGTTCCCCTTGCAGCTGGAAGCCCTTCTTTAGCCTCCAGGACTCATTTTCCTGTCCAAGTCCTTTCTGTGATGCTGACCTTTGGGTTGATTACAAGTGAGTAAATGAAAGCTTTCCCTCTCCTCCAACACGTCCTTCTATGACTTGAAACATGTGACACGGCTGTTACCTCCAGCAGATGTTTTCTGGATGAATCAGCATCTGAAAAGGCAGAGGCCCCAGAGATGTGCCAACATCAACAGAATTGCAAGGACTAGGGGGAGAGAGGGGAGACAGTTCGATGGATGCAACCTTGTGCAGAGGGTCAGCTGCACAAACTTTAAAGAAGGCAGCCCGAGAATCATGTTCAGAATAAAGGGTGAAAGGGCAGAACTGTCTCCACAGGGCCTCAAGCAGATCCTACTGGACTGAGGACCAGGGTTGGTCTTTGGGCAATCAATATCATCACAGTTGGATGCAGGCATATGTCTGAGGATAGTCTTTTGGCAAAAAC
>NW_011390836.1:0-467 GCF_000754665.1 Bison bison bison
TTTTAAAAGTAAAGATTGACTGTGTGGTTTAGCCAAGGGAACACTCTTTCCTCAGAGACCCTTGGAAGAATCCTTTTATTCTGAGGTGGGGAGCAGGTCAGCACAAAGCATTTATCACCTTCTCCTGCCCCAATGTGGGCTTTTTCCTCCTAAGTACTAAGAGGACGATCTGGTAAAATGCTGCTTAAAGTCACCTGAAGAAGGCACATCAGTAGTTTATTTTCAGTGATTTCTCTCCAGACACCCTTTTACCCATTTAATCTGTAATATAATATTTACTCACTAACTCAGTTGTTTCTCCCAGTGAGCGAAAAAGCTGGACAGCGGTTCTTGCCATTTTTATAATTTTGAATGGAAAAAATAAATTTTGTAACTCAAGGTCACTGAAACAGTGAGTCATTTTTTTGTACTTTTTTTAATAAAATTTTACTCATTTTCATCTTCATTCATGGTAATTTATCAAATAA
>NW_011390836.1:3894-4218 GCF_000754665.1 Bison bison bison
ACGAATCAGGTACATTGGAAGTGATCAAACAGGAGGTGGCAAGAGTGAATGTTGACAATTTAGGAACCAGCGAACTAAAATAGACTGGATTGAGTGAATTTAACTCAGATGACCATGATATCTACTACTGTGGACAAAAATCCCTTAGAAGAAATGGAGCAGCCATCATAGTCAACAAGAGTGCGAAATGCAGTACTTGGATGCAGTCTCAAAAATGACAGAATGATCTCTGTTCACTTCCACGACAAACTATTCAACATCATGGTAATCCAAGTCTATGCCCAGACCAGTAATGTGGAAGAAGCTGAAATTGAACAGTTCCGT
>NW_011390837.1:0-525 GCF_000754665.1 Bison bison bison
AGTTGGTGATGGACAGGGAGGCCTGGTGTGCTGCAATTCATGGGGTCCCAAAGAGTCGGACATGACTGAAAGACTGAACTAAACTGAAGAAGCCTTTTTAGGAGATAGTGATCTTAAGATGCTAGGGGCAAACAGGATTTAGTAGGATAAGAAATAAACTGAGGAATGTAGCATGAGTTACAATGTAATCATAAGTTAAGTATAGTACACATAAGAGGAAGTAGATAATAGGTAGTAAAGCCGATTCTGACAGAATCGCTGAAGCAGGAACTCTGTTTGTAGGGCAACAATGATTTCTAGAGACAATAAATCTGCGTGGGGGAAACTAAAAATGTCAAACCTCTGGCCTAATTCTTTTGTCAAAGTATAGAAGAAAACCTGAAGCTTGAAATATACATGTAGTACTGTCCTCGAGTCAGAGGCTGCATCATTGTTCACCTACACCGCTAACCCCTTCAGGCTGATTCCCTGGCTGCTGGAGCTGGACTCCGGCATTAGCTCATTTTTTTTTTTTTAATTGTAGAA
>NW_011390838.1:0-620 GCF_000754665.1 Bison bison bison
CCCAGGGATGGGGGAGCCTGGTGGGCTGCCGTCTACGGGGTTGCACAGAGTCGGACATGACTGAAGCGATTTAGCAGCAGCAGCAGCAGCTCTTATTGTATGTTAACTATGCTTCAATAAAGCTGTTTAAAATAATTTTTAAAATTGTATGGGACAATCAGTCCCTGAGATGTAATTCATGCCTGCCCGTGTGCTCCCTTCCCGAGCCCCACTCAACCTCACAGATAGGCAGAACTCTGTCAAAATGTGTCCATTAAAACCCCTCTGATTCCATGTGGTTCTGCCCAGGGAGGCACTCTGACTATGCAATATCATCCTGATATCCTGCTGACAGACTGCAGAAGGGATTACAGACAAAGTAACTGCTGTCACAATTACAACTCATAAATAATAGCCAGTAGCTTATGCTCGCTCAAGAAAGAAACGCTGCTATTTTTCATTTCTTCAGAGTTCTAGCTAATGCAATAAGCCTTAAAAAGTAAAGAAAGTCAAAGTGAAGTTGCTCAGTCGTGTCTGACTCTTTGTGACCCCATGGAGTGTAGCCTATCAGACTCCTCCGTCCATGGGATTTTCCAGGCAAGAGTGCTGGAATGGATTGCCATTTCCTTCTCCAGGGGATC
>NW_011390839.1:0-554 GCF_000754665.1 Bison bison bison
GGAAGTAGTTCTAAGCAGGGACCAGACACTATGTGTCCTCCTACTGCGGCTGGATTGGTTAGGGATGATCGGAACTGTCCCCTGCAAGCAGGTGACTGCCATGTGCTGTATGAGAAAAGCGATGGCAGGATTTAAATTATAGAACTCTGGGAACACAGAAGAGAGCATCTGACCCCTCCCATATGTCCCGGGGTGGGATGTGGTGTGGGTCCCTAGTCAGGACACATTCTCGGGGGGATGGGGAGATTTCTTGAGGTGGCACTTTGACCTTCCACAGTTTACACACACACACATGAGCAGAAGAGCACAGATCTGGACACAGGTGATGCCAGACAGACTTTCATTCCCAGTTGTCTCCAGAGCACCATGGCAGCTGGGTCGTCTCCAGTGCTGTCTTACAGCCACTAAAAACACTTCCTGTGCTTTGGCGTGCCTCCTGATTCCTTATACCTGATAAATAGAGTGAGACTGGTGGAGACATAACTGGGTGGGGGCTGGTTGCAAAGCCTCTCTGATATGGCAGAGTGCCTCCCCGCCAGGGAAGTTAAAGTCCT
>NW_011390840.1:0-596 GCF_000754665.1 Bison bison bison
ATTTTACCCCAATCACTCCAGTCCTATTAACCCACTTCCAATAGCTTCATACTTTTCTGTTTTCTCCTTGGCCATGGAGACAGCACTGGAACCTGTGAACCTTGAATCCAGTGCAGGCATAATTAACAGCACGCCAAAGTAAAATAAAATAAACTAAATAAACTAATGGAAAATATTAAACATGGCATTATGTTTTACCAATAACTATATTCACTGCCTTACCAATAAAAAAGTCCATTTAGGTTAACTAGTCATATTAAAGTTCTGCAAACTACAACCACTGAATCAAACCCAGCCCACAGGTATTTCTGTATGCCCCTGCTCTAGCTAAGCTGCAAATGGTTTTTATATTTTTAAACAGCTGAAAAATTCAAAGGAAGATAATATTTTATGACATGAAAATTATGGAAAATTTACTTTTCAATGTCAATAAGTAAAGTTTTATTAGAACACAGCCACTCTCATTTCATGTGTGTATTATCTATAGCTGCTTTCTCACAACAATGGCAATTAAGTAATTGCCACAGAGACTGCTGCTGCTGCTGCTGCTAAGTCGCTTCAGTCGTGTCCGACTCTGTGCGACCCTAGAGATGGCA
>NW_011390841.1:0-543 GCF_000754665.1 Bison bison bison
TGGAAAGTAGTTCTCATGGAGAACTAGTATTTGGGTGAATAAGAGGCCACTTCTGTGGAGGAAATGAGAAGTTTAAGATGTTGATTTCTTTTAATTACATTGGAAAAAAATTCAATAGAATAGAAACAAAAACTCAAATAAATTTAGAAGTATTCTATATTTTAGTCAATTTTAACTATAACTGGCTGCTAAATAACTTACCAGATTGATGTTATTTTCTTTCCTCCTGCTGCGGCACTTGTAAATCACAACAAAGTATCTAATCAAGTTAATAAAAAGATCCACAATTTAGCTTAGAGGATGATTTTTTTTTTTCTGCATATTCCCTCAGGACATTTGATGTAAACAGAAGTTGACCAACCATCCAGGTGAGTTCATGCTGAATTCTGTAAGATCACCATAGCTTTGCCTCCTAAGTATACTATCTGATAAGAACAACAACAACAAAAAAGCTACTCTTTTCAATCAACAATATACATTTTTATGAGTTCCTGAGGAGCCTGGTTTTTGAATATTTATTATTTAACAGAAACCAAAACACAA
>NW_011390842.1:0-564 GCF_000754665.1 Bison bison bison
GCTTATTTTGTCATCACACACAGCAAGGAGCACGGTTTTCACTACATGCTATGACTCAGGGTAGCCTTGGCAGTCCTCATTAACAAACCAACCTTAGAATGGATGCCATGTCTGATACCAGCTATTGAATCTGCTATTGAATCAATATATTTATTTAGACAAAATATGTTTCTGAAGTCCAGTTCATTTTAAAAGTTAACCTTATAGCCTACTTGAAATTCAAAATCTATATCACTTGTGAGAGAATTGTAAAGATAAATGTTTAAATGAAAAATTGGAGTAGAATAAACCAAATCCATTTGCAATGTAATGCCTACTTCACATTATTTTGTTTATTCTTCATAACAAATATTTACTGTAAACTTGTAATTTCCACTTTAGAAATGGGGAAACAGATCCAAAGGATGTAAATACCTTTCTCACCTTCACTCAGTATGTGTCAGAGCCAGTACTGATACTCTGAGTTATGTCACGTGCTGTGCTTAGTCGCTCAGTCGTGTCTGACTCTTTGTGACCCCAGGGACTGTAGTCCGTCAGGCACTTCTATCCATGGGGATTCTTCAG
>NW_011390843.1:0-611 GCF_000754665.1 Bison bison bison
TTCCAGAGGAGGTGCCTGCCACTGGGGCACTGAGTGCTGTCCAGAGTTCTCAGGGAGCCTGCTTCTCACCCACTGCCACCTCAGCCACTCCACTGAGTCAAACTGATGAGAATTCCAGAAGCCAATTGGAGGAGGAGCCCAGCATCTCCCAGACTCCACCAGATCCTGAGTCCTCGCTCAGTGGTGAGCTAAACAACAAGGTGGCTGAACTGATGCAGTTCCTGTGTGTCAAATATGTAACAAAGGAACCCATCACAAAAGCAGAAATGCTGAGGAGTGTCATCAGAGAACACAAGGAAAACTTCCCTGAGATCTTCAGCAAAGTCTGTGAGTGCATGGAGGTTGTCTTTGGCATTGAAGTGAAAGAAGTGGACCCCACGGGACACTCCTATGAGCTTGTCAAAATGCTCAACCTCACCTATGATGGGATGCTGAGTAATGATGGGGGAATGCCCAAGACTGGCTTCCTGATACTTATCCTGGGTATGATCTTCATGGAGGGCAACTGTGCCCCTGAGGAGAAAATCTGGAAAGCATTGAATACGATGGGGGTGTATGCTGGGCAGGAGGATTTCATCTATGGGGAGCCCAGGAAACTCATCACCAAAGAT
>NW_011390844.1:0-575 GCF_000754665.1 Bison bison bison
CCACGAGGAAGACCTGGCTAAGGTGATCGACCTCCAGGAAGTCATAGACAAGCAGGAGCAGAGCCAGATGGAGGAGCGCCTGGCAGCCCTCTTTGCCCATGTGACTGAAGGAGGACCTGGACATGGCCAGGAAGAACCTCCTCAAGTCCGAGGACGTGAACAGGAAACTGCAGCAGGATGTTCACGAAGTGAGTGACTGCAGCTGTGTCTGTTGTCCTGAGGTGGACTGTGAGTCCCTTGTTCTCCCGGTGATCTCAGCCTTGGCATGGCTGTGTGAGCAAGAGCATAGCTCTGGTGAGACTGCAACTGGCTGCCTCCCCGCCTCTGCATTGAGATCTCTGGGGTAGAAGAGGCTTGGTCCAGGCATTCCATTGGCAGTGAACCAACATTAGGGCAGCCCTAGCGCTGTGTTGCACCCTGGGTGTGGACTCCTCATTTCTACAAGTTCTAGGGTGCCCAGTGTGTTCCTTTTTTAAAAATTCATTCATCCATTTTTTGGCGTATAGTTGCTTTACACTGCTGTGTCAATTTCTGCTGTACAGCAAAGTGAATCAGTCATCTATCTATCTATCTAT
>NW_011390845.1:0-599 GCF_000754665.1 Bison bison bison
TCTGTCAGGCTCCATATACCACTGTCCTAAAAGTCATTCCCCCTATTCTTTTCTGATGGTTTGATCCCCAGCTTTGAGTAGCTTCCACTCATGCATATATGCTGCTGTTGCTGCTGCTAAGTCACTTCAGTTGTTTCCGACTCTGTGCAACCCCATGGACAGCAGCCCACCAGGCTCCCCCATCCCTGGGATTCTCCAGGCAAGAACACTGGAGTAGGTTGCCATTTCCTTCTCCAATGCATAAAGAAAAGCGAAAGTGAAGTCGCTCAGTCATGTCCAACTCTTAGTGACCCCATGGACTGCAGCCTACCAGGCTCCTCCGTCCATGGGATTTTCCAGGCAAGAGTACTGGAGTGGGTTGCCATTGCCTTCTCCACATGCATATATAGTTTGTTAATTAGCCAAAGACTCAAGAATGCTCTCTTTATAGATCTCTGGAAGTCACACTCTGTGTAGCTCCCTTACCTCCTTTATTCTCCTACACAGTTTTAAACCATATTGGTTCGTCTGTATTCTAATATCTGGCTCTTCAACTCAGTGAGCCCACTGGGCTTTGTTTAAATTCCCTGTCCTTGTACCATAACCAGGAAACTGCCTCC
>NW_011390846.1:0-502 GCF_000754665.1 Bison bison bison
ACCCCATGGACTATACAGTCAATGGAATTCTCCAGGCCAGAATACTGGAGTGGGTAGCCTTTCCCTTCTGCAGGGGATCTTCCCAACCCAGGAATCAAAACGGGGTCTCCTGTATTGCAGACAGATTCTTTACCAACTAAGCTATCAGGGAAGCCCTTTAAATTCCACATATATGCATTAATATACAGTATTTGTCTTTCTCTTTCTGACTTACTTCACTCTGTATAATAGGCTCTAGGTTCATCCACCTCATTAGGACAGACTCAAATGTGTTCCGTTTAATAGCTGAGTAATATTCTATTGTGTATATGTACCAAAACTTCCTTATCCATTCATCTGCCGATGGACATCTAGGTTGATTCCATGTTCCAGCTGTTGTATATAGTGCTGCAGTGAACATTGGGGTGCATGTGTCTCTTTCAATTCTGGTTTCCTCAGGGTATATGCCAGCAGTGGGATTGCTGGGTGGTATGTCAGTTCTGTTCCCAGTTTTTTTTAAAGG
>NW_011390847.1:0-610 GCF_000754665.1 Bison bison bison
AAAGACAAAGGAAAAAGAGAAAAATAAAAATGAGAAAAAGGAACAAAATCAGCAACACTATAAAAACACGGAAAAAATCTCGCTAACTGTAGGTCCAGCCGTCAGGTCACCAAAATCAGCTTCCTGGGCTCTGTGGACAAAAACCTGCACCCAGCCAGGGTCTTATAAAGGGTTTTTGTGAGTTTCATCATAGTGATGCCCTGTGAGGTCAGAGCAAGAAATGGACCAATCGTGACTGGGGATAAACCCAATGGTTTTCTCCCTTTTCAGCTTCAAGGCCTCTTTACACTTAGCAAAAAGGTCCCCAAGAGATTTTTCTTTAAATATATTAGAGACTGGTATTCACTTTGTTAGAAATTAAAATCTGTAGGAAGCCCCAGCAACTTTTTCATTTCTTGTTTGAAAAATTAATAATAATTTAAAAGACCTCATTATGTCTACACTTGAAATATTCAATTCTTTTCCTTAAACTCTGGTCGCAAAGTGATGATTTAACTGACTTGAAACTACAGGAAAATGTTCTATTGTGTGAGACACTAGTAAAGCACATTATAATGTTTATGAAGCTGAGAGAAGATTTTCCAGGAGGATCAAGAGCAGATTTCTCATC
>NW_011390848.1:0-525 GCF_000754665.1 Bison bison bison
CTTTCTCCTCCCACCTTCAATCTTTCCCAGCATCAGGGTCTTTTCCAATGGGTCAGTTCTTCACATCAGTTGGCCAAAGTATTGGAGTTTCAGCTTCAACATCAGTCCTTCTAATGAATATTCAGGACTGATTTCTTTTAGGATGGACTGGTTGGATCCCCTACAAATGTATAATAGAATCTCACATAAAGGAGTACAGGAACAAGTGCTGACCTACATAACTTTGGAAATGAGCGGCACCGTTAATATTAAAGGCAAAAGAAACTATACATAAGCAGTGCATTCTAGTTGATAAAGGTATTTCCAACTGGGTTACAAATTAACAAATCTGAAACCACTATACATTATACTGAAATTGAACAATTAAATAAAGGGAAAGGGGATGGTGAGAGCCTCTCACTGTTGGACTGGGAGGTTATAGATAAACAAGAGAAAGCTATATAATCCATATGGTAATGGATTAGAGTTGGAGATAATATCAATGTGTATTTAATATAGATACAGATAGTTACATAAAGAAATATT
>NW_011390849.1:0-629 GCF_000754665.1 Bison bison bison
AGCCTGGCAGGCTACAGTTCATGGGGTCACAAAGAGTTGGATATGACTGAGCGACTAAGCACAGCAGAGCACATACGTGGCACAGCAAGATTGGTAGCAGGAGTGGAGTCATAGTATAGTCAACATTTATAAACAGGAGAATAATTACAATTGCAGAGGTTTTCCCCAAGGAATGAGTGGTCTGATCACTACATTGTGTTCTCCAGAACAGAGGTCCTACACCAGAAGGATGAGCCCCCAGATCACTGGGCTAGTAGAGCTTACTTTTGGGAGACCCAGAAGGCTGTGAGAAATAGACTCCAGTCTTAAAGAATGCACACAAAATCTCACATGCTCCAGGACCCAGAGCAGGAGTAATTTGAAAGGAGCTTGGGTCACACCTACTTGCTGATCTTGAAGAATCTCCTGAAGAGGCAAGAGGCAATAGGAGCTCACCCTGATGAAACAGACACTTGTTGCAGCCATTTTTGAGAGCTCTGTCACTTTCTACCATGTGGACACTGACATTTGCAAGCACAATTTTTGAATCCTCCCTCTAGTTTTTTAGCCTTGGAACAAGCCACACTTCCCCCCCCCAGCCTGTAGACACTAGTACTAGGATGCCTCAGGCCAAGCAACTAGCTGAGTGG
>NW_011390850.1:0-703 GCF_000754665.1 Bison bison bison
CAGATGGCTGCAGGGAGGGCACCTGTCATCACACTGCAAGCGCCCCAAGGGGCAGGTGGAATCCAGGGGGCACGGGGGCAGGGGTGCCGCTTAAGCCAGCTCCCTTTCTCTGCTGGGAGACTCTGTTTCCAGTGCTAAACCTTGGAGAGTCTCAGGTTTGTTTTGTTAAGGGAGGCGGTATTCCCTTAGCAGCTCCCCCAGAGAGCCTCCATTTGTCCAGGAGCTTTTTGGGGGTGAGTTACATGCTTGTATTTGTCCAGGGCAAGAGAGAGAGCTGCAAGTAGTGCTCGAGCTAGGAGGAGTTGCCTCTTCAATCAGCCCCCGGCTCAATTTCCTTGCCTGCCTTGGGACACACTGGCAGGCCCTCAGATGACAGTCAAGTGAAGGGCCCTGGTCCAAAGGGCCTGGCCTCTCTTGCACCCCTCTACCCCTGGGGAGAGTGGTCTCACATCCAGGCTGCCCTCCTGTAAACCTTGCTGTAGCACTTTGAGTGGCTGGCTTCCTTCTTCCACAGCCCCTTCACCCACCGTCCTTTACAGCCTGTGTTACCCCCTAACTCACCTGCTTGGGCCTTTGAGGGCTCCGAGCACTGTGGCCTCATAGGCCCAGCACAGTGCTTTGCCAACAGCAAGCACTTGATAAATCTATATGATAATACCAGAGCTCTTCAGTGACCGCGGGCACCCGGGATTGCTCTCTAACC
>NW_011390851.1:0-536 GCF_000754665.1 Bison bison bison
GGCATGGCTGCAACGTGTACATATCGTAGCCCTGCCCAGATCCTACTCGGCTGGGCCTTTGGAGCTTGCCAATTGCCCAGGACCACATTTCCTTCAGGGGCCCCCAGCGCCCTTCCTGTGCCCTCGCCCCCTCCCCCTCCTCCTGCTCCTGCCCCTTCTCTTCCTCCTCATGAGCAGCGGACCCAAAGGAGCAGCGGAAAGGATACAGTTTTGGCCCAGAAGCCAGGGATGCCCTGGATGATGGCACTCTTCCAAGCCAAGTGATGCTTCCTCCTCTGATGGTAGGCCCTGTGGCTTTGCTCACACTCAGAGCTCAGTTCCACCTGCAGAGCGGCCAGTGCCTTCAGGACATCTAGCACTTAGTGCTCACTCGGGCCTCCCGGCCTGTCCTGGCCTTGCTCCTCCACCGTCTTCTCCTCCAGCTCTTGGGAGGACCACTGTTCCCGCTGCTCATCTGCCACAACCTTCACCTCTTCCATGATGTCTTCCGCAAGCAGCTGGAACTTCCACCCGATCCCTGCCACGTCTCCGTCCAC
>NW_011390852.1:0-542 GCF_000754665.1 Bison bison bison
AGCAGGGAGCATTATATTTTTTTAAAGTGCTTCCATTTATAGCTGTGTCTTCCTTTTATGCTACCAACAACTAAGAAAAGCAGTGGAAACAGGCAATACCACAAAAATGGGGAAGATCATGGGATTTGGAGCCAGACTGGTTTGAATTCCATTTCTGACTCTTTCTGTCTATGGAGCTTGCATAGGTCACTGAGCCCCTCTGAGCCTGTTTCTTCACCTATAAAATGAGATAGTAGTTTTACATATAGGGACACTATGGAGTCAATTTGGTGATGTATAGACAATGCCTGACACGTATGTTCAATAGTTTTTCAAAAACAAACAACTCAATCCAAAAAGTGGGGAAAAAGCCTAAGCAGACATTTCTCCAAAGAAGACGTACAGATGGCTAACAAACACGTGAAAAGATGCTCACCGTCCCTCATTATTAGAGAAATGCAAATCAAAACTACAATGGGCCATCACCTCACACCAGTCAGAATGGCCATTATTAAAAAGTCTACAAACAATAAATGCTGGAGACGGTGTGGAGAAAAAGGAAC
>NW_011390853.1:0-518 GCF_000754665.1 Bison bison bison
GGGAAGATCCCCTGGAGAAGGGAATGGCTACCCACTCCAGTATTCTGGCCTGGAGAATTCCATGGACAGCAGGCTATGGGGTCACCACGAGTTGGACATGGCTGAGTGACTAATACTAGGTAGTAAGTGGTACTTGTTCATTCTCTTAAGTGTGATACTGGCATTGTGTTTGCATAGGAGAATGTCCTTATAACCTGAAGTATTTAGGGCTGGCACTTCAAATGGTTCATCATATACACAGACAAACACACACAGACAAACACACACATACAAACACACAGAGCAAATCTGGCAAAATGTTAGAGAGATAACCTACTGGAATGAGTGAACCTTGACTGGATCCTGTGTCCAAAATAATCACTGTAAATAAAGTATTTTGGGAATAATGAGGGAGACTTAAAAATAGATTGTATACTACATATTGTTGTTGTTTAGTCTCTAAGTCATGTCTGACTCTTTTGCAACCCTATAGATAGTAGCCCTCCAGGCTCCTCTGTCCATGGGATTTCCCAGGCAAG
>NW_011390854.1:0-613 GCF_000754665.1 Bison bison bison
ATGTGAGCAAATTTCTTCTGTGAGCTAATGTCTGAGCTTTATGGTGATGGAAACATGTTTGTGTATACATGTATATAAGCATGTTCTGGATTTTAAGAATGTGTAAGTGAAAGTCTGAGTGGGAACATCTGGAAGCATCTGACTGTTTATATCTGAGTCCCTTTGTGAGTAAACTTGTGAGTAAGGTCCTGAAATTGAGTGACTATATCAGCATGTTTTGGCTTCCCTGGTAGCTCAGCTGGTAAAGAATCCGCCTGCAATGCAGGAGATCCTGGTTCGATTCCTGGGTTGGGAAGATGCCCTGGAGAAGGGATAGGCTACCCACTCCAGGATTCTTGGGCTTCCCTGGTGGCTCAGATGGTAAAGAATCCACCTGCAATGTGGCAGATCTGGGTTCGATACCTGGATCAGGAAGATCCCCTGGAGGGGGGCCTAGCAACCCACTCCAGCATTCTGGCCTGGCGAATCCCCACGGACAGAAGAGCCTGGCAGCTACAGTTACAGTCCATGGGGTCACAAAGAGTTGGACACAACTGAGTGACTAACACAGACACACACACACACATCAGCATGTTTATGTGAAACAATGAATGTGTTGGTGCACGCATGTGAA
>NW_011390855.1:0-733 GCF_000754665.1 Bison bison bison
GTAATATAACACCACAGCCTATGGATGTGAGGCAAATGTCGGAACTGAAGAAAAATAGCAGGTGGATGGGAAAAACAAACTAAGCATCATGTGGATGGGGAAGGGAGAAGATGGAAGCTTCTCTATGCTGAAAACAGCCAAGAAAGGAAATTATGGGTAGAAAAGTCACATCAGGGAATCTACTCAGTACAGAGATGCAGAGTTAAAAATGGGTTGAAGCAAAGGAAGGTTGAAGGGCTCCAACCAGAATCAAACTGGACTTCTGATAAAAGAGAATGAGATTGAAAATGGTGAAGAAAACATTCCACAGCCCAGATCATTGCTGCATCATAAAGGATTCTCTTCATTGTACAGCAAATGACGTCAATTAAATAAATGGGAATTTGTAAGCTTGAGGCTCCGTGTGTCTCTGTGCGTGCATACTCAGTTGCTTCAGTCATGTTCGATTCTTCTACCCGATAGACTGTAGCCCGCCAGGCTCCTCTGTCCATGGGATTCTCCAGGCAACAATACTGGGTGGGTTGCCATGCCCTCCTCCAGGGCATCTTCCTGACCCACAGATTGAACCCGCATCTCCTGTGTCTCCTGTAGGGCAGGCGGGTTCTTTGCCACTTGAGCCGCTGGATAAGCCCCATGTCTCTCTGCTCTTTCCTAAATGACCGAACTTTGCATAACTCATGAGAATTTGCCAAACTCTCTTCACTTAAGGTATTTCACTGAATCCTCCCAGCAG
>NW_011390855.1:4780-5013 GCF_000754665.1 Bison bison bison
TAGTTGTTTGTCAGTTGCTTCATTTGCTATCATTTTCTCCCATTCTGAAGGCTGTCTTTTCACCTTGCTTATAATTTCCTTTGTTGTGCTTTTAAGTTTAATTAGGTCCCATTTGTTTATTTTTGCTTTTATTTCCAATATTCTGGGAGGTGGGTCACAGAGGATCCTGCTGTGATGTATGTCGGAGAGGGTTTTGCCTATGTTCTCCTCTAGGAGTTTTATAGTTTCTGGCC
>NW_011390856.1:0-501 GCF_000754665.1 Bison bison bison
CAGCCATGAAATTAAAAGACGCTTACTCCATGGAAGGAAAGTTATGACCAACCTAGACAACATGTTCAAAAGCAGAGACATTACTTTGCCAACAAAGGTCTGTCTAGTCAAGGTTATGGTTTTTCCAGTGGTCATGTTTGGATGTGAGAGTTGGACTGTGAAGAAAGCTTAGTGCCAAAGAATTGATGCTTTTAAACTGTGGTGTTGGAGAAGACTCTTGAGAGTCCCTTGAAACTGCAAGGAGATCCAATCAGTCCATCCTAAAGGAGATCCTTTATTGAGTATGCCAAAGTCAATAAAGATCTGTGTGGATCCACACAGATCCACATAGTCCTGGGTGTTCATTAGATCACTGATGTTGAAGCTGAAACTCCAGTACTTTGGCCCCCTGATGGGAAGAGCTTGACTCATTGGAAAAGACCTTGATGCTGGGAAAGACTGAGGGCAGGAGGAGAAGGGGACGACAGAGGATGAGATGATTGGATGGCATCACTGACTCAA